>NC_053491.1:113242344-113542344 GCF_905171775.1 Rana temporaria | reverse complement strand
TCTTAGTGGCCCCAAATTGGCCCAGAAGATCCTGGTATGTCGAAATCATAAAGATGGCGGTAGGAAAACATTGGAAGCTTCCGCTTAGTCACGACCGGCTGTTGCAAGGTCCAGTGTTCCACCCTTCCTTACAAGAGCTAAATTTGACGGCTTGGCTGCTGAGATCCACATTCTGAAGAAATGAAGGATCTCCGGTCCAGTGCTTTCTTCACTTTTTAATGCCTGAAAGCCAGCTTCCAGGCTTATTTACTATAGAGTCTGGAAAGCATATGTTTCATGGTGTGAATCTTAACAAATGGAATCCTCAAAGATATGACATAAGTAGGATTCTCGCTTTTTGCCAGATAGAAGTGGATATGAAATTAGCCCTTAGAGACGATATTTGACCCTTAATGGTACTATCAGTCTTTTTTCAAAGACCACTGGCATCTCATTCCCTAGTTCAGGCTTTCATTCAGGGGGTACTGCAGATCAATCTGCTAGTCAAATCTCCCTTTGGCCATGGAATCTGAATTTAGTATTGTCAGTGTTGCAGAAACAACCTTTTGAACCTATTTACCATGTTCCGCTGATTCTTTTTGAGCAGGAAATTTGCCTTTTCGATTGCTATCTCTTCGGCTAGAAGAGTATCTAAATTACCAACGCTTTCTTGTAAAAAACCTTATTTAATTTGTCACAAGGACAAGATTATTCTACGACCCCATCCAACCTTTTTACCTAAGGTGGTGTCTTCCTTTTTTCCGGATACGCAGACAGCGGTGGAAAAGTTATTGCACTCCCTAGATGTAGTGAGAAAAGTAAAGGCGTATCTGCAGACAACCGCTACGTAAAGGCATATTTAATATTTTAGCACTTTACAGGCTACATTAAAATTATTTTATGTTTGTTTTCAGAATTAAAACTCCAGGTCCATGGCTACTAACTATGTGAATAACCATTTATGATATTTATAAATTTTACGTTAATTTGGGGAGTTTGCACCAGCCTACAAAAATGTAAAAAAATATTGGTAAACTGTACAGATGTAAAGTGCTTAAATGTAAATCTGTGACGTTTTAAGTTGATATCTTTCATAGGTTTACAGTTAAAACCTAACTCCAGACCATAGGTGTGCGCAGCCTATGGCATTAGGGTGTGCACACCAAAGCTCAAACACACATGCGTGTGTAATATACCATATATGGCAGTGGGCAAGTCAGTAGGGCAGAGATTGGTGTCAGTAGTTTATCTTTATTTGTATTATTATTCTTTTTTACAATTTTATTTTTATTTTATTTTTTTAAATATTATTTTTTTTATTTTTTTTAGGAGCCCTGTTTGGGGGCTTTGGTGAAATATCAGTGGTCTAAACAGACCCCTGATGTCTAACTTTTGAGACAGAGAAAGGCACTGAGGACAGAAATTCCCCAGTCCCTTTCTCTGCAGCCAGGCAGCAGCGGGAATCTGCACAGTACAGGGTGATTAGGGTGTGCCCAGGCACACCTTACACCCTATGTGCGCACGCCTATGCTCCAGACAAAATAATTTTTCTAATTTTTGATTGAACAAATAACAGTAACAATTTCTGGTAGGTTTCTATTTATTTATGACGCCATTGGTAAGATATTCTTTCACTTCCTGTGTGACCTGCACAAGAAATTTGGGAATTACCAGACCAGAAAAGGAAGTCACAAACAGCAATCTAACTTCATGCCTTAAGCCCCATACACACTACCAGTTTTCCTGCAGGTTTTTCTCTTCAGGTTTACCAAAACCATGTAGTACAAGGGTCTGCCTGATTGCAAACAGTTTTAAACTCTAAGGCCGCGTACACACGGTCGGACAAAACCGATGAGAATGGACCGAGGTTCAGTTTCATCGGTCCAAACCGACCGTGTGTATAGCCCATCGGTCTGTTGTCCTTCGGTCCAAAATTTTAAAACATGCTTTAAAATCGAACCGATGGCCCGCTGCCCGATCGGTCCAAACCGATGGTTAGTACAGAAAGCATTGGTTCAAACCCGCACATGCTCAGAATCAAGTCGACGCATGCTTGGAAGCATTGAACTTTGTTTTATTCAGCACGTCGTGTGTTTGACGCCACCGCGTTCTGACCCGATCGGTTTTTGGAACGATGGTGTGTATGCACATCAGACCATCAGACCACTTCAGCGGTGAACCGATGGAAATGGCCCGTCGGACCATTCTCATTGGTTTGGAACGACCGTGTGTACGCGGCCTAAGGCTCCATTCACACTAATGCTTTTTTTGGTGCATTTTGCAGAAATGCAAGGAAATTTTTTAACATGGTTTCCTATGGAACATGTTCACATCAATGCTTTTTTGTGCCTCTGCGTTTTTGGAAAAGGTCAGGGACTTTTTTTCCAGCAAAAAGCAGCGTTTTGCATGCAATAGAATTCAATGGACCTGCATCCAAAACTCATTTTGCTGCGATTTGCATTTTGCGGTTTTTTTTCAACCTGTTCATAGCTGGTTGTTAAAGGAAATGTAAAAAAAATAAAAATAATAATTACTGGCTAAAAAAAAAAAAAAAACGCAAATCGCGGTAAAAACGCACATCAAAAAACGCAGCAAGCACCACAAAAAGCATTGCAAAAACGCTCAAAAGCAACATGCATAGGTGTGAATCGAGCCTTAAGGTTTGACCTCATATTAGATGGTTTTGGTAAACCTGCAGGAAAACCGATTGTGTGTATGGGGCTTAGGTCTACTTAATAGGTTTTAGGAAATCTCTCCAACAGGGAGAGAGTCAATCACTTTGTCTCCCAAAAAGAAGAAAGGGGAAATCACTCTAGTAGAGACACAGGGGTTGATTTACTAAAGGCAAATAGACCGTGCACCCTGCAAGTGCAGTTGCTCCATAGCTTAAAGTGATACTAAAGTCAAATTTTTGTTTCGTTAAAAATAACCAACCTGTTATATTTGCCTGCCCTGTGCAGTGGTTTTGCATACAGTAGAGCAGCCCAGACCCTCCTCTTCTTGGGTCCCTCTTTGGTCTCTCCTGTTGAGTGCCCCCACAGCCCCTGCTGTGCCCCTCTAGAAAGCTGCTTGCAAGAGGGGCACCTGAGCTGAGCTGCAGCATTCTGTGTCCATTCAGACACAGAGTCGCTGCCCAGCCCCACCATTGGCTGACTGACTTTGACAGCAGCGGGAGCCAATGACGCTGTGCTGCTGTCTCTGCCAATGAGGAGGGGAGTCCCAGACAGCCGAGCAACTGCTGTAGCATTGCTGGATCTAGATGGGGCTCAGGTAAGTATTTGGGGGGCTGCTGCACACAGAAGGCTTTTTATCTTAATGCATAGAATGCATTAAGATTAAAAACCTTCTACCTTTACAGTCATTTTAATGAACGGGATGAACTTTTTTTTTTTTGCAAAGAATACACAATCGCAATGAAAAAAAAACCACAGAATTTTGCTTGCACATGATTGAATGATGGAATTCAGAAGAGCTTCTCCTCAACTACTACACTCTGGAGCAACTAGGCTTGCAAAGTGCACAGTCTATCTGCCTTTAGTAAATCCACCCCAAGGTCAGCAATTAAAGAGTGATAGAAGATCTGATCCTCTATAGTTCTTTCCAAAACATAATATCTTTTGGCTGAACTTGGTCTTTAACATCACAATTTAAACAGAAATGTAAAAAAGTCTTTATCATTATTATGACACTTTTTATTCAGTGAAAGATTTTATAAAAAACAAACATAAAAAAGGTATATCTGGATTTTCTGAGCATCATGTACACATCATATACACAACATTTTTTATTGGGAGGGGAGATATATATTTTACTACACAGTATTGATTAAGACGAATCCCACTTATTTATTTTGTATTTTTTGGATACATTAGGGAAGAGTTAGAATGTTGTCAGCTCACAATACATGTTACAGTCTTTGTAAAATCTCCTTTTAAATTTACCAAATAATATGAGGACATCAATTATCCAGTCAGTTTGTATTTAACCAGCGAGGCTCTTTCACCACATAGTTGTTGATTGCGCTGAAGGAGATGCTACAGAAAAATTCTTAACATGAGCTTTACAGAGGATCTAAACCTTCTCCAATGTTATAGAAACTGTTTTGGCTCGGAATTCATTTTAAAGTGGCATTCCAGACAAAAGTATTTTATAGTTTTGGAAGGAGTAATGAAGGGGTAGAAACTCAGGGCCAGATTCAGGTACATTTACGGCCGCGTTACGTATCGCATTTACGTTACGCCGCCGCAAGTTTTACGGGCAAGTGCTTGATTTACAAAGCACTTGCCTGTAAAGTTGCGGCGGCGTAGCGTAAATCCCTCCGGCGCAAGCCCGCCTAATTCAAATGATCAGGGTAGGGGGCGTGGATCATTTAAATTAGGCGCGTTCCCGCGCAGAACGTACTGCGCATGCTCCGTTTTGAAATTTCCTGCCGTGCTTTGCGCAAAATGACGTCGCACTGACGTCATTTTTTGAACTTCGACGTGAGTTACGTCCTTTCCTATTCACGGACGACTTGCGCAATTTTTTTTTTAAAATTCGACGCGGGAATGACGGCCATACTTTAACATGGCAAGTCCAAATCTAGGCCACAAAATAGCAGCTCTAACTATACGCCGGGAAAAGCCGACTAGCGACGACCTAAGAGAATGCGACGGCCGCGCGTAACTTCGTGGATCGATGGAAAATGCTAATTAGCATACCCGACGCGGAAAACGACGTGAACTCCACCCAGCGGGCGCCGAAGTATTGCACCTACGACCTGAAGGCGTACGAAGCCGTACGCCTGTCGGATCGAAGCCAGAAGCCGTCGTATCTTGGTTTGAGGATTCAAACTAAAGATACGACGCGGCAAATTTGAAAGTACGCCGGTGTATCAGTAGATACACCGGCGTACTTCTTCTGTGAATCTGGCTCTCAGTTTGCATCTTACTGCTGTCTGAATTCTTTGGGGTTAATTTGCCCTCACTATTTGTACTGATGACCATTGTCAATGGAATCTAAAACTTTACAGTGGTCACCAGAACAGGAATAGAGGGGGCGCCTTCCAACAATGAGATTTCCTCATATTTTAAGAGGAAGAGATAAACTTACTTCCTGTTGTGTCTCTCATGACAGGACATATGGGTTGAGCTTACTGATGGGGTCAGCAATAAAACCACGACAGAGATCTTACCCCTTCTAATACTATAACAAAAAAGGTTTTGGCTGGACACAAACCTTAGTAAGAAAAATAAGCATATTAACCAATCTATCAAAACATGCATAAAGAGGACTGTTAAAGTGCATACTTAGGCATATAAAACGTGCATAACTTCATAGTTTTTTTTTTTCTTAATAAATAATACAAAAATATAAAACCATATGCTTGGCAGTCAAACAATGGATCGGATTGACACATTTTGAAATGTGCTGGATTAAAAAACTCTGGACAGATTTAAATCAACTGGTGATTACCAAAGAGCCTCCATCTTTAATACCTGGTTCCATTCTAATGAAAGTCTGCTCTCCAACCCTAAAACTTTTTGATAAAGATGGCGCTTTTGGGTGAAAAGCAGATATCAACAGAACAGTGGTCCAAAGTTCTTTGAAGGATTCAGAATCACCAGCCAGTTAGGCACAAATGAGTGGAAATCTAACACCACTGCAGACTTTAGTTTTTTTACCCGTACAAAATCATAGGCCCCATTTAGATCTCGCGTAGTGGGAAAAAGCGCTCCTGCTCGCAATTTTTTACAGCGGGATTAATACGCATTTCCACCTGTCACGCATAGGGAAGCCCAACCACTCTAATAGGCTGCCCTATTTGTGTTTTGTCCCCCAAAAGAAGCCCTTCTGTTTTTTCGACAATCGCAGCAAAAATGCACCACGTTTGGAGTATCATTAAGAGTGAAGGCAACCAAACGTGCGTTACTCATTTTGCTGCGACTGCTGCATGAGTTGGAATTGCGGGCAGAATCATGACGATTTTGCCTGCGATTCCAAATCGAAATGTGAATGAGGCCAAAGACCACCGTACTTTTTATAATAAAAAGCTGCAGTGTCTATAGCTTATGCCCCATTGTAAATTATATGCAATATATACAGGGAGAGATGATGTTCACATGTCCCTGAGAATTAGAGACAGATTTAAAGCGGAGTTCCAGTCCCCTGTGGAAAAAATAAACATCAGCAGTTACAAAAACTGTAGCTGCTGACTCTTAAAAAAACAGCCACTTACCTGTCCCACGATCCAGCGGTGTGCTTACCCCAGTCGGTCTCACTCGCTGTCTTTGGTCCCCAGCGCCAGCATCTTCACTATGGGCACCCGGCTGTGACATCTTGCGGATTCACAGCCGCTTACCCACTGTGCATGCGCATCGTGAATGGTGGATGCAGTCTTCTGGGACCTGTCCGTGACCCTGAAGACTACAGGGGGATGGAGGGAGGAGAACTTCCCTTTCTGACCGCTACGGTCGCCGGAACAGAAGTGGGTACCTGTCAAAATTAGGTACCCCCCCCCCAACACCGCTCTTCAAAAGTGGCAGTTGTTCAAGAGGAGCGGCGAGTCCTTAAAGTGGAACTTCCCCTACTGGGTGGAGCTCTGCTTTAATTTTCTAACAATATATAAAAAATCCATCTTGGCCACACTACATATTACACTCCAGCAGGCACCTTTTTTAAATTGACCCTGTCATGAGAGAAGTATGGAGGCTGCCATTGCAGTCTCCTTGAAAAAAAATGCTTGTTGCCTGTCTGGCATCAAAACATATAAGACCTGGAGCAAGCATGCTCTAAATTAATGTGAGAATGTATTATCCGTATGATCCATACTGAAGGCAAATCATAAGCTTGACAGCTCAGGCAATTAGCATTTTCAGGAAGAGGGCTCAACTGCAGCCTCCATGATTCTCTCATGATAGTCTTCCTTTAGGTGTAACCACCATAGTTTTGAAGTAGTGAAACCCTAATTACACATAATGTTTGCCATCTATTAGACACTGCAGGTGCAGTGGTGGCCATTCAGATACCAAACATTTAGAAACTCTTGCTTTATAAGCGTTCATGCACCTGCAGTGCCTACAGGACAATTCTGTTCCTAAGAGAACCACCCATTCCAGTATCAATTCACAAAGCCTATATGATATTTCACATTATTTTGTCTAACACTCAAAATGACATTAATATATTTGTCTTGGATCATGGTTCTGTATGAAAGGAACATTTTTTAAAGCCTTCATTTCTCATAAATCGGAGCAGTTCTTTTATCACCAACAACTTATTTTCCTGCTCTCCTCGGTAGACACCTCAAAGAGACTCGTTGTTGTACTGTGTTAGGCTCTTGTGAATTGATGCTTTCATAGAACTGTGTTTCCCAACTCCAGTCCTCAAGGCACACCAACAGGTCATGTTTTCAGACTTTCCATTATTTTGCACAGGTGATTTGATCAGTTTCACTGCCTTAGTAATTACCACAGCCGTTTCATCTGAGGGAAATCCTGAAAACATGACCTGTTGGTGTGCCCCGAGGACTGGAGTTGAAAAACACTGTCATAGAATCTAGAAAATAATGTCCTTTGTGTATTATTGCTGTCCATTAGTCTAAGGACTATATTAGAAAACATAAAGAAGACAACGCTGCGTGCTACATTTGGGTAATTTGTGCATTAAAGATTTGTAGATTCTTCCGCCAGTTCTTCCTGGTCATTAGAATAGTCGTGTTCTTGATTGAGCTCTTCCTGAGGTACTGGGGAATGTTGGTTTCTATAGATGGAAGGAAACGAAGCACAGAAGGATTAATTATCAACATTTTACTATATGCTCCAATAACAGAATGTGTATAAAAAATAAAAGTATCTGTATTACAAAATGGGATATATTTTCTTCCAGTCTAGAATGGAAGAGTATATTTGGTATAGCTCCTAACAGCCAACCCACAGGCTGCAAAAAAAGTAGGTTTTATTTGTTTGCATGTAAAAAAAAAAGAAGATATATGTTTATGAGGTCAGGCATTGGTGTTGGACAAGAAGGCCTGGCTGACCAATCATAGCGATCACATGATAACATGTAAGCAAAACTATCATGAATGGCTTTCATTCATGATAGCTTGTTTACTATTGTGATGCTGTGATTGGTCCACAGCTATCACATGGTACCTGAGCCATTCACAGCACCCTGTACCATGTGATTAGCTGTGGCCATTACAACCATCACAATAGTGAACAATGAGTCATGAATGAAAGCCATTCATGACGGTTTAAACGTTTGGAGTTACAGTAATCGTTCCTGTAAAGAAAAAAAAATTATATTTTATTTTAATATTTTTAGCGCTGTACCGCCTGAAAAACTCCTCAGTGTGAAAGTGGTCTTAGAGTGTATCTGTGGTCAATATGTAAAATCATATATTCATTCAATTTCAATTAGTTATTTATTTTTTTCACAATCAAAGGTTTTATTGAGAATTACCGTATTTATCGGAGTATATCGCGCACTTTTTTCCCCTTAAAATATAGGGGAAATCGTGGGTGCGCGATATACGCCGATAGCCGCTTCCCGCGCTCAGTTTGAAATCCTGCGCCGACATATACCGAGTGCAGTACACTCGGGTACATTCGGCCAGGCTCGGCTTCGCTCGTGCTCACGCATAAACGTCACAGAGCGTGAGCGACGCCGAGCCTTGCCGAATGTACCCAAGTGTACTGCACTCGGTATATGTCGGCAGAGGCGTTCGAACTGAGCGCTGGAAGCGGAGACTCGACGTGAGGCGCGCGCTGGAGAAGCCGGGAGGACACCATCGAGGCCGCAGACGGACGCCGGACCGGACGATGGACGCTGGGAAGACACCAAAACTGTAAGTAATGCAATCATATAACATTTTTTTTTTACAGAAATTTCGGGGGTACTTTAGGGGGAGCGCGTTATACCGCGATAAATACGGTAGTTAATACATACATTTGACAATGTTGCATAGAATGACAAGAAACATAAACTGATAAACAATAATACACATGCATATTCGTAAGAACAATTGTATTAATTACATTTTTTTTTTTTTTACTTATTGAAATATAAAGATGAGAATAGAAATAGAGATCGAGAAAAGGACTGGGGGAATGGGAGAGGGAAGGGACAAGAGGTGGGTAGGAATTGGAGAGGGGAATAGTTGTAGGGAATTCTGTACCAAAACCTTTATTTGCTTATATGTATACATAAATCCTGTATGTGAACACATTGGAAAGAACATCTCAGTGACATAGTTAAGGGATACCTCGGAATTATTCACCATGAAATGAGTTACATAGCTGTTTAATTGTAAAGCAAACAATATTCACTTGAATGTATGAATAGTGCCCAGGGTTGCCACATCGAATTGAAGTTATCACTATGTTCTTTTTTCATTGCCACAATCTCTTCCATCTTATATAAGTATTGTACCCTGTCTAGCCAATCCTTGACCCACGGGACTTTGGTGATTTTCCAATGCAATGGGATAAGAGTTTTTGCCGCTGTTAGGAGGTGTCTGGTTAATGATTTCTTATATTTACTAAGCGATAAGTGGTTAATATGTAACTGACATGCATCAGCGCTCAAATTTATTTTCCATTTTGTAATCTGTTCCCAGTAGTCAAGGATTGGCGGACAGCCCCACCATATGTGTAAGAAAGATCCTGTCTCCTTGTTGCACCGCCAGCAGGTTTCCGACGATGTGTGTGGCCATTTTTTGGTTTTCTGCGGGGTGATGTACCACTGTGTTAAGATTTTATAGGAGATTTCCTGGTATTTTGTGCCAAGTGAGCATTTGTGTGCAAATATACATGCTTTTTCCCATTTGGGCGTTGCTAAATCTGTGTCCCAGAGCTGTTTCCCAGCTTTCTTTGTGTTTACTGCAAGCATCAGATTGCGACTGATTCAACCAAGTATAAGCTAAAGAGGTCGTCTTCAAGATCTGAGTTCTGTTAAAACAGACGTGTTCCAGTGGAGTCAGTCTACTGCAATATGCGCTTTTATGTTTACTATTTAGTAAAAAATCTTTCAGCTGCATGTGGAACCAAATACCTGGGAATGTTTCTCCGTATTCTGTTTTGAAAGCTTCTAGTGTTTTGACTATTTCCGGTAAAACAGTGAGTGACAAGGAATTTGGTGGTAGTGTCAGGAGATGGGAGGATTGGTTGGTTGGTTCGTACCTGGCAGAAAATCTGGATTGTTGGCAATCGGGGTTAACAAACCTGGCATTGTGGCTAACTTATACGGTTCGGCTATCTTATGCCAAATATAAGTGGTGACAACCAAGGGGTGATTTATGTGTTTGGTGGATTTTGAATGAGTGGACCAAGGGTAATCAATTATTTCTATCCCACTACTATTAATATAAATAATCGTGAAGTTTGAAAACATTATTTTTTAAGATTTCTATATATTTACTTGAATATATGCTTAAAGCGGAGTTCCACCCACTTTTTAAACTAGATCCTAAAGGAATACCTACCCCTCCACCACTAGTTTTTGGCTATTGTTTTTTTTATTGTTTTTTATTGCTCCTTCCTACCTTTATTGAAGTACCTTGTGTACTTTCACCCCAGCATCACCGTGGCCTAGGGCGTCATTTCCTGCTGCTCGCCTGCTGCCCTCTGGGACCTGTGTGTCCCCCAGACGATGACAGGGCCATACAGGAAGTGCCGCGTGACTTGCGCATGCGCAGTAGGAAACCGGCGGTGAAGCCTGAAGGCTCCACTGCCAGTTTCCCTTAGTTAAAATGGCAGCAGCTGCACCCGATCTGATGGACGCATCGGCCTTGGGGGGGGCGACATCGCAGGCTCCCTGGACAGGTAAGTGTACTTATTAAAAGTCCGCAGCTATAGTGTTTGTAGCTGCTGACCTTTAAAACATTTTTTCTTTCTGGGTGAAACACTGCTTTAAATATATGCTTACCTTGAAATGAACATATATTCGCTATACTTTGTGAGTAGGCACTGCTGTGTCACAGAATTCACAGAGCCTGCCTTCTGAATTAGCACTATAGGGGCACTAAGAGGAGTTTATGAAGGCGGAAACAGTATAGGAATCACTGTTGCAGACAGTAAGGTACCATTGGAAATGTAGTCCTTACCATGGGATATGCAGTCTTTCTACAAAGTTCTGGAGATGGCCGGCAGACAGGCAGCACTCCCAACATGAAAGCAGAGTTTTCAAGTAAGCTTATACTGGCTACTTAAAAATAACTATTGTTCGCATTGCTATTACAGTGCTGTTGTAAAATTAAAGTGTATGCTGTGACCATAGAACTCCTTTAGTAGTGGCAATTTCATACAGGAAAATGGAAAAACATATTTCTGTTGAGTTCCCAATTTTTTTTCCGCCTGAACCCTAGTCTATAAAGTTTCAATATTATAGGGGAATGATATAATATAAGAGAATGTAGCCATAGCAAGATTATCAATATAAGGAAGAACATACCTGCGCTTCATCCAAATAACGATCCAGATAACTAGTAGAGTAAGGAATAATAATAATACTCCAGCAATGCTACCTGTTAAGAGAAAATGAATTACACACATGATGATGCAACATATCCTGAGGTAATCATTTCAAAGGTTGGATATCTTATTCTTACCAATTGTTTTCTCCTGTTGCCACAAACTTGGATCTGTTCATATAAAACAAGACAGCACATGAATATATGTGAAATATTACATACTGTGCAGAAGATTATGCAATTGTTCCAGCTATACAATCATTTCCAACTCCCAAACAATTTTTTATTTATTTTTTGATGGAGAGTAATGCCCTGTACACACGATCGGAATTTCTGATGGAAAAAGTCAGACGGACTGTTTCCATCGGAAATTCCGAACGTGTGTATGCCCCATCTGACTTTTTTCAGATAGAGAACATGTTCTCTTTTACTCCGATGGAATTCTGTCGGATTTCCGATGTGATTTTGGCCGGTCAAAAGTCTGACCGTGTGTACAGGGCATAACAGGTTTAAGGACTTGTAGACAAAAAGAGGGAGAAATCTCCACAGCTGGGAAACAGCAATGAAAAGTTGACAAACAGGAACAGGGGTGTCCCCCAACAAAGATATGTTGAGGGACACTCCTCCTCAACTTCCTGTCCAGGTGGTATGTGTCAGAAATAGGAAGGCAAGAAAAATCTCTTCTATGTGGACACAGACAGCAATTATATTCTGATTTTCTAGGCTGAGTGCCTGAAAAGTCTCCGTTCTGCAGCAAAAAACACAATAGAGGCATCTAGTATAAATTTAGTTAACTCGGTTATGGTGGATAATGAATTTTAAACACTGTATATATGTAGTGATCAACTAAGTGCCTACGTTTACTATTTTTAAGTCTCCATTCTGTGTCCCTATCTTTGTACACCTATTAGTTTATGCATTTTTGGATTAAACTCACACAAACTAGTTGTACTGTGTTGCATCAACCCAAAAGTGTATTTATAAAACATTTCCTGGTACATTCACCATGTACTCTTTTCTGCCGCATTCAGAGTGAAAAAGATTCAGAAAACGTTATAAAAGTAGAACTATAGGCAAAACTTTTTTTGCCGTTTTTGGATAGATTAAGGGAGGATTACAACTCTTATATTTTTATTCGATTATTTAAAATTTTTTGGCATCTGTGTCCCATTTAAGAGATTTTCCTTCACTTCCTATCCCATAGCCAAACATGAAGTGAGAGGAAATCCCTGCAAAGTAAAGGAATTCCTTGGGGACCCCCAGGTCACCAGAACTATCCCCATTTGAAGATTTTCCCCCTTTACTTTTCCGGGTGCACTCCAAAATGTAGGCATTTCTTTTACTTTCAATGATAATGGTAAACAGGGCAAATAGAGATGGTGAATCTCCTTAACGGGTGTTTATTTGTTCGCAAATTAACCAAACATATGGGCCATTTGCGGCAAATTCAAGCGCCGCGGAGAGCCCCATAATACACAGGGAGATCGCACCTGACCTGCATGCTTTGGCCAATCACAGCGAGATCTGCTGTGAGAGCCATGATTGGCCAAAGGCAGTCTTTGGCCAAGGCAGTCCTTGGCCAATCATGGCTCAGGGGGCCAAGTCCACACCACACACTATATAAGGCTGCTTACACGGCGGCCGCATGTAGTGTGATAATGTGGAGGAGACAGAGAACTTGAGCTTGATTAGGCAGGTTAAATAGTGGCGTGCAGGCAGTTTAGTGTATATGTGTGTATGTGTGTGTGTATGTATGTGTATATATATATATATATATATAGTTATACACACATACAGTGTAGAATATATATATATATACAGTGCAGGCAATGTAATAATATATACAGTAAAGTGTGTGTGTGTGTGTGTGCCCCCCCTCCTGAACCGTACCAGGCCGCTTGCCCTCAAAATGGGGAAGGGTGCTTTTGGGGTCCACCCAAAGCACCTTGTCCCCATGTTGATGGGGACAAGGACCTCTTCCCGACAACCCTGGCCGTTGGTTATCAGGGTGGGGGGGCTTATCAGAATCTGGAAGATCCCGCCCCCCCCATTTGGATGGGTATCGGGTACATTGTACCTCTACCCATTCACCAAATTGGTGTCAAAAAGTAAAAAAACACAATAGACAGTTTTTGACAATTCCTTTTTTTTTTTTTAAATAAATAAAAAGTGTCCTGCGATGTCCATCCATCGTCAATCACGCCGCCCGACGGACCCTGAAAAAAAAGCTCTGTCTCGATGGGAGACGTTATATAAGTACAGGTTGTGCCATCATGCTGACATCATGTGACGTCACTTCATTGTTAAAAAGGGCTTCCAGATTCTGATAAGCCCCCCGCCTGCAGACCCCAACAACCAATGGCCAGGTTTAAGGGCATGTGGCCTGATATGGTTCAGCTCACTCGCCCCACCATCCTGTCCTCCAGGCTGCATGCTCAGATAAGGGTCTGGTATGATTTTTTTTTTTTTAAATATTGCCATGGTGTTTCCCTTAAAATTCATACCAGACCCGAAGGGCCTGGTATGGACTGGGAGGGGGTGAACCCACGCTGATTTTTCTATTTTGCCGAAAGCTGGCAATACATTACACCCACGAGCAAGTTTAAATAAATTATTTTCCTTTAGAAATGTCATTTTGCGGCAGCACTGTTCTACACATCACACAGATGCACCACTTTACAGGCAGACTAAGGGGACCCCCCAGGCACAATATTTAAAGGAATCTTTCATTTTTATTGTTTCACTTTAAGCATTATTAAAATCACTGCTCCTGAAAAAACAATAATTTTAAAAACTTTTTTTTTTGCATTGATACATATCCCTAGGGGAGTACCCGGGTCCACATACACTTTTTATGGCAATAACTTCCATATAAGCTTTTAAAATTAGCACTTTTCATGTTCATGTCCCTTAGACTTTAAAGCGGAGGTTCACCCTAAAAACATGTATATACCATTATATTCAGCATACTTCTGACATGTACAGTATGTTTGTTTTTTTTTTTTTGCTGTACATACCGTATTATTGTTCTTTTCCACCCAGCTTCCGGTTGCTCACTCCCGCGGGAGTAGGCGTTCCTATGCAGCGGCGCAATGTCATCTGGGACTTAGCCCACATGATTGACGTGCTTGATAAAAACTTCCCCCCGACGGATAAGGCGCGTCACGAGTTCCGAAAATAGCCGAACTGGGAGTCAGCTCTATACGGCGCCTGCGCAGTCAGCTCTACACGGCTCCTAGTCTGTGCGCAGGCGCCGTATAGAGCTGACTCCCAGTTCGGCTATTTTCAGAAACTCGTGACGAGCATTACCTGCCACGTCAATCATGTGGGCTAAGTCCCAGGTGACATTGCACCGCTGTATAGGAACTCCTACTCCCGCGGGAGTGAGAACCCGGAAGCCGGGTGGAAAAGAACAATAATACGGTATGTACAGCGGAAAAAATAAAACAAACAGCATACTGTACATGTCGGAAGTATGCTGAATGTAATGGTATATACATGTTTTTAGGGTGAACATCCGCTTTCATAGGGTTGCATGTTCGCTCAAACTTTTTGCCTGTTTGCATGTTCTGGTGCAAACCAAACCGAGGGGGGTGTTCGGCTCATCCCTAGTGGGCAAGAGGTGTGGAGTGGCAGGAACTGTGGCTGCATGTCTTCCTGCACATATGTGGTGTAGGGTGGTGGGAGACTTGCGGGCAGGGCCGGATTCTAGACAAGGCCAACAAGGCCAGGCCTCGGGGCGGCAGTGGGTGCAGGGGCGGCACTGCGGCTGAGAGGAGAGGACACTTTTACTTTCATATCGGGAGTTCCCCCGTGTCATGCGGATGGTGAGAGGAGAAAAAACAGAGGGAAGAGGAGGTGAGATAGTTATTGGCAGCAGCAACCCCCCTCCCGGTTCTCATTGTCATTTTCGGCAGCAGCACCCCCCCAATGCTCAATGTCATTTTTGGCAGCAACAACCCCCCCGCTTCTCAGTGTCCTGCCGAAAAAGTCCCCCGGCGGATAATGTCCTCCCTGTACTGCGCAGGCGGGGGCGGCATTGAAGGACCTGGCCTTGGGGCGGCAAAGGCAGTAAATCCGGGCCTGCTTGCGGGGGGGGCAGAGGGGGAAGCCAGGGTCAATTAAATATATACATTTCTAATAAATTAAATGCAGCTAATATATCAAGTATTTTGAACTGTCATTATATTATCTATAAAACGATCTCTGATAATTACAGCTAGGAGAGGAAGTACCAGAGGTAGTTTGAGCCAATAAGGATCATAACACTGGCAGGCAGCTATTTTTCTGGAGTTCGGTATTGGAAGGAAGCCTCTGGCTGCTATTCACTGCACATAAACTTTCATTTCATTATCAGTAATTATTCAAGGCTTGTTGTTGGAGTTTATAGGTCTTCATGAGATAGTTGGTAAAGGTTGTATAAAGACAACAGTCCATCCAGTTTAACCTGTGTAGGTGTGTGTGTAGAATTTTTTTTCCCCATATCCCGTACATTTGATCAAACAGGCAAAGATTGTTACACAATTTACTGGAAACACTGCACGGAATCAATCCACCTTGGATGCTCTAAAACTACAGATCAGTGGGGTGTATACAAACTGCAGTTGTGTTCCATCTCCTGATATTGTATTCCGTATGATACAGTACAACATACTGTGTAGAATAAAAAAACTGTAGAAAGGTTTAAAACGGAACTTCACTCTCTCAATCAACACTGACTAGTTTTAATGTTGCTAGCATTAGCAAATGGGAAAGTACATCATATTTACTAATTTTTTACTTTTTTTTACATTTCTTTAGTTACTTCCTGGTTTCTTGCCTAGGCAAATGATGTCATACATCCCAGGAGGGGAGGAGGAGTTTTCTCAGCTAAGCGTACCCTCCTGGCTGCATGCTTATGATAAGGGCAGATGGATTCCAGGAAGTAAATGCTACATAAATCATCTGCCCTTACTCAAGATGGCTACAGCCAGAAACACTAGGAGGCATGGAGACATGGAGGGATTGATGAGTTTGTTTTGCATTTTAAAAATTAATTTAATAGCTTTTTTGGCTTGTGGTGCTCAGATGCAGTGAATTTCCACTTTAAAGGGGTTGTAAAGACAAAAATATTTTCCTCTTAAATTAAAGTCTGACAGTAGCTGATAAAGTAAAAAGTAATGTTTTGCATTATAACTAGTTTGATACCTGTTGAAATCAAGCTGCTTTATTCACCTCCATCACTCCTGAATCATTATTCTCACTGACTTCCTGGTTTGCGGTGCGCATTCATTCTTGCTACATCACGGCCTAATGGGAACTACAGTTCCCATTAGGCTTAGCCTCCATGCCTGTGAGGGATAAGAGAGCATCTTCACGCAGGGCTGTAGTCATAGGGAGGGGGTGAGCACATTCTGCTTTCCACCATGCAAAACGGCTCAGATGCTGGTGGAAAGCAAGAAGAGGAGTGACAGGAAATGGCATTTTCAAACCGGGATTACTGTATTTTGGAGGTCAAAAGGAAAAACGAGGTAAGTGATATTTAAATGCTCTAGCTTACAGCAATCAATTGATCTAATAAAAAACGAACCTTTAGTGTTCCTTTAATTAATGAAGACAATTGGGGCTGACAGCGCTCAGAAGCTGAACTGGAAGTAATGAATGGTGGCTGCAATAAACCACTTATGCTCTCAAATGAGCTGCTAGGTCACGGCAAAGGGACGTTTGCGTTCCATGCTGGCCATGGCTGATTCCTTCTTGGACACCTCAGTTCCGTCCTGGACTTCCTCCTTGCTGCTCACCACAGCGCTTTCCCCCTGGGCATAGTCAGCTATGTGGTTCTACCATCATTGCCAGTGACAGTGACACCATCCTCCTCATGCCGGCGGGCCCGACACACAATAGACTGCAGTTGGCATTCCATCGCAGCAGCCATGTTTGGAATTTTCCGATCTGACACAGTGATCCATCAGTGCCCAAGCCAGCCTCATAGCCAGCGTGGTAATGTTGCTATCCAACCTTTCATACTTTGTACTGTTTTAATAAATTTTTTCAATAAATTGCCAGCAGCTCAATTGAGAGCATATGTGGTTTATTGCAGCCACCATTCATTACTTCCAGTTCAGCTTCTAAGTGCTGTCAGCCCCAATTGTCTTCAGCATTTCAGCATCTGATCCCATGCCATCAGACAGCAGCACGGTTCAGCTGAGCTTATATCATACCACTGGGTGGATTTCTTGTGATTGGCGCCTCAATCTCTATTGCCATGTTTACAGACCTGGAATGCTTGAATCGTGTCCAGTCATTGTATAATAACCGATCGTAGATAATTTAGTTTCATCAGTGGAAATGTATGTGGATTCTGGAACAGATTGTGTTGTTTCCCTTGAAGTTACTGCATGTTCAGAAGATTTGGGTTGCTGTGTCGTCGTTTTCACTGTCGCTTTTCCAACGGAAGTTGCTAATATTGTTGTAGATTGTGACCCTGGTAAAAATGAACACACATTTTGTTTTTTCTTGCTGTGTCATATTATGGAATTTCAGAACAGTAAACAAAAAGAAATTTTTTCCTAAGATATGTATGGGAGTTGCCATTGCTGACATATTCTCTGTGTATCACCTAGGGCAGTTGCTACACTCAGGAAATGTAATGGTTTACAACCACTTTAATAACACATAGAACTAAATGAATACTGTACTGTAATCAATCATGCTGTCCTAATAAGCTACTACATAGAATAAATAACACCAATTAAAAAAAACAACAGAAAATACAAACATGCAAACTACACCACTTTCTCTAACATCACCCAAAAATCATTAACCATAGTTAACCTAATACAGTAATAACTCTGATTGCGATAACGCGCTTTACAAGCTATTATTTTTTGTCTCGCAAGATTCAAGACTCTGGGGTGTGCAGTACCGCATTTGGCCAGAAGTGAAAGGGCACTCAAAGCCAATCGGAGAAACTGAAAAAGATGGTTTCAGAATCTGAAAAGGTTATTAAAGCTATTTAAATGTAAAAAAAATTGAAAGACCAAAATAATGGTTACCAAAGAACTGAACCCAATGCTGATGGATTGATTGATTTTGGGTATTACAGAAGGGTGACTTCTACCAGCCTCACCATGGGGGACAATTGGTTGATACCCCTACAAAAATAATTGATTTTAGGGGCCATTTGAAACCATTGAAACAGGGGGATGAGTTACTGCTCTGGTTTATTCAAGTGTGTAAATATCAGATTGAGATATTGAGCTTCGTAAACAATTTTAAAATGTATTTTGTAGTTCTGATCATAGTAAATAAAAAAAAATATACAAGACCAGTTTCCAAAAAGTTGGAAATTTACATGAAAACAGAATGCAATGATTTGCGAATCTCAAAACCTGTACAGTAAAGCCCTGTACACACGATCAGTCCATCCGATGAAAACGGTCTGATGGACCGTTTTCATCGGTTAACCGATGAAGTTGACTGATGGGCAGTTGTGCCTACACACGGTGACGTAAAACACAACGGCGTGCTGAAAAAAAATAAGTTCAATGCTTCCAAGCAATATTACTTCAGGGAGAACACTACTGATATGATTGGAAGCACGCATCTTTCAATAAGTTTTGAGGACTATTCATGAGATTTCTTTCTTTTTTACAATTTTGATTTTTTGCATGCATTGGACTTGGTCCTATCTATTTACGTCAGACACTACGGTTTGCACAGTAATATTGGATAATCATCAGCAGTAAGCACTACTGCATTCAAGGAAATTTTTACTAGATCTTCTAGTATCTCTAGGTGTTTTTGTACTATATAATTTGGCACTTGTTATATTTATATACTACTATTCTGCTAGCGCACCCACCCCCCATATGTTTCACTGTTATAATCATCTAATTATTTTGGGTAGCAGCTTGAGCACATTTCTAGTTAATTTTAGTTTAATTTTTTTGGTGCGAGATACCACACACACATCCGGGGTAAAGCTGTCCACATAGACCATCCTCCTGACCGCCATCGACGTTGTCCCTTCTGTGCTCCACGAGCGCTTCAATCGCTCTACTGCACGGTAGTCTTCCCAGGCACGATTGAAGACTGACGGTACGGAGGGTGGTCTATGTGGACAGCTTAACCCCGGATGTCTGCATACTTAGATGTGCCTCTTGTAATCGTCAACCATGTTAGTTGATAAATGTTGTCCCTTCATTAAATGTAACCATATTGCTACACTTAGAGGCGCCTCTCTTCTTTTTTATACTCTGTACCTCCCGCTGGATTTTTGCCTCTAAACCCCTTGTGGAGGCTTCCATTTGTGGATGGACATTTTATGGTTACACAACCTATCACATTGCTATAATCTTTTTATATGGACTATAAACTGAAGGACTTATGAATAAATGGTTGTGGATGGGGAAATTTGCTTTGATATAAGAGTGCTTTGGATTCTAAGCCTTCTGGAACAAATTATGCTCACAATACAAGGTTTTACTGTATTGTATTTACAAAAAAAAAAACATATCAAATGTTATATGTAGCATTTTAAGAAAAAAAGGATCGTTTTGAAATTGATGACAGCAACATGTCTCAAAAAAGTTGGGACAGGGCTATGTTTACTATGGTGTACCATCCCCTCTTCTTTTAACAATACTGTAAATGTCTGGGAACTGAGGAGACCATTTGCTTGAGTTTTGGGAGAGGAATGTTTCACACTTTGCCCAACAATTCTGGGTGTAGAGGAGGGGTGGCAATGGGACACAGCCCAGAGAAATAGTCCACAGGACAGCAATATATCACTGCACAAATAGATATTACACAGAATAGCAGTATGACACAGCCCAGATAAACAGTCCATGCAGTAGCTATATGGCACTGCAAGGGGAGATGATCTTCAGGGCAGTGCTATGGCACAGCAAGGGGGGATGATCCTCAGGGCACAAGTATGGCACAGCAAGGGCTAATGCCGCATACACACGATCGGAAATTCCGACAAGAAAACCGTAATGGAACTTTGGTTCAAAATTGAGTTGCAAACACACACGGTCACACAAAATTCTAACCGTCAAGAACGCAGTGACGTACAACACTACGACAAGCCGAGAAAAAAAAAGTTCAATGCTTCCGAGAATGCGTCGACTTGATTCCGAGCATGCATATTTTTTTGTGTGTCGGAATTGCATACAGACAATTGTCGGAAAATTTGAGAACCAGCTCTCAAATTTGTGCGGTCGGAAATTCAGACAGAAAAAGTCTGATGGGGGCCTACACATGATCGGCATTAGGCCTCGTACACACGATAGGATAGCCAGAGGACACCGGTCTGAAGGACTGTTGTCCTAGGTTAACCGATGAAGCTGACTGATGGTCCGTCACGCCTACACACCATAGGTTAAATAACCGATTGTGTCAGAACGCGGTAAAATAAAACACAACGACGTGCTGAAAAAACGAAGTGGATTTTTAACCGATGGTCGTTCGTACTAACGATCGGTTTTGACCTATCGGTTAGGCGTCCATTGATTAAATTTTAAAGCAAGTTCCTATTTTTTTAACCGAAGGTTAAATAACCTATGGGGCCCACACACGATCGGTTTTGACCGATGAAAACGGTCCTTCAGACCGTTGTCCTCTGGCTATCCTATCGTGTGTACGAGGCCTTAGAGTTTGTGGAGAAGAAATATGTCCGAGTAAGGTGTTTGACATTCCATGGAATGGCAATAGGACACAGCAAAGGGAGATAGTCCACAGGGCAGCAAAGAGACAGAGCAAAGGGGGGATAATCTTCAGGGTGATCATCAGGGCAGTAATATGGCACAGCAAGCTGAGACAATTCTCAGGGCAGCAATAAGGAACAGCAAGGGGAAATGATCGTCAGGATAATATGGCACAACAAGGCGAGAAAAGCCTCAGAGTGGCAATAAGGCACAGCACGGGGAAATGATCCTCAGGATAATGTGGCCCAGTAAGCAGGGAAGATCCTCGGGGGAGAAATATGGCACAGCAAAGGGGAGATACAGGAGGGTTCCACAACATATCCTGAAGGTACCTGGCAGCCCCAGGCCTCTGATGAAGACATGTGTGCCCTATTTCCCCCAGCCCAGGTAGTTTTACTTGAGCCGGGGTGCAATCCAACAGCCCAGAAAATCTGATGCTTAGCATAGTCCCCTTCATGCACAGCTAGGAGCAATCTCTTTGTTTCCAGTGGGGCAAGAAGAGTGTGCTGTGCCCGCTAGACCCTAGTGCCCGAGGGGAGAACATCTGCAGCCGGCATGAAGAGATCCATCTCCAGCCACAGCATGGGATCTGATAGTGTACAGGAGGTGTGGAGTGGTGGGAACTGTGTGCAAAGGGGCCGGGTGTTTGCAGCATGTCTCCCTGTACATATGTGGTGTGGGGTGGTGGGAGACTTGCAGGGGGGCAGAGGGGGAAGCTGGGGTCATTTGTTATACATTCCTAATAAAATAAATGCAGCTAATAATTCAAGTATTTTGAGCTGTCAGTTATTCAAGGCTTGTTGTTGCAGTTTCTAGGTCTACATGAGATAGTTGGTAAGGTTGTATAAAGACAACAGTCCATCCAGTTTAACCTGTGTAGGTGTGTGTGTAGAAAATAATTTCCCATATCCCGTACATTTGATCAAACAGGCAAAGATTGTTACACAATTTACTGGAAACACTGCACGGAATCAATCCACCTTGGAGTTGCTCTACAACTACAGATCAGTGGATTGCATACAAACTGCAGTTGTGTTTCATCTCCTGATATTGTATTCCGTATGATACAGTACAACATACTGTGTAGAATAAAAAAACTGTAGAAAAGTTTAAAACCTCAACTTCACTCTCTCAATCAACTCTGACTAGTTTTAATCCTTATGCTGCTAGCATTAGTAAATAGATAGGAAAGTATAGCATATTTACAAATTTTAAACTTTTTTAACCAGTTACTTCCTGATTTCTTGACTAGGCAAATGATGTAATACATCCCAGGAGGGGAGGAGGGGTTTTCTCGGCTAAGCACACCCTCCTGTCTGCATGTTTATGATAAGGGCAGATGGATTCCAGGAAGTAAATGCTTCATGAATCATTTGCCCTTACTCAAGATGTCCACAGCCAGAAATGCTAGGGGGTGTTTTTCAAAGTGATTTCTCAGAAAAATATAGCATGGAGACATGGAGGGATTGAGGAGTTTGCTTTGAATATTAAAGTAATTGAATAGCATTTTTGGCCTGTGGTGCTCAAATGCAGTGAAGTTCCACTTTAGTTAAAGCGGGGGTTCTCCCTAAAACATTTTTTTTTTCTAGCATTTGATTTAGCATAGTAGCGTGAGCTACAGTATGCCTTTATAATTTTTTTTAGCACCATACTCACTCTGTAATCGAGTAGTAAAGTTTCCGGGGAATGGGCGTTCCTGTTCAGAGGGCTCGTGATTGACGGCCGGCTATGGCTTGTCACGCTTCACGGAAATAGCCGAAATAGGTGTTTGCTCTTCACGGCGCCTGCGCAGTCAGCTCCGATGTCTGTGCGCAGGCGCCGTTTAGCGCCGGGAAGAGCTGAGATCTACTCCGGCTATCTTCGGGGAGCGTGACGTGCCATAGCCGGCCGTCAATCATCTTCCCTCTGGATAGGAACGCCCATTCCCCGCGGGGAGTCGGAATCTTCTCTATAGGATTACACAGTGAGTACGGGGCAAAAAAAAAAAAAAAAGGCATACTGTAGCTCGCGCTACTATGCTTAATTTAATCCTACAATGTTGTTACTGAGGGTGAACCACCGCTTTAATGAAGACAATTGGGGCTAACAGCGCTCAGAAGCTGAACTGGAAGTAATGAATGGTGGCTGCCATAAACCACGTATACTCTCAAATGAGCGGCTAGGTCACGGCAACAGGGACGTTTGCGTTCCATGCTGGCCACGGCTGGTTCCTTCTTGGACACCTCAGTTCAGACTTTGCGACGCCTTCCTCCTTGCCGCTCACCATTGCGCTTGCCCGCTGGACATAGTCAGCTATGTCAGCTACCATCATTGCCAGTGACAGTGACACCATCTTCTCATGCCGGCGGGCACGGCACACAATACACTGCAGTTGGCATTGCATGGTAGCATCCATGGCCAGGGGCGCCGCCATGTTTGGAATTTCCCGATCTGACAAAGTGATCCATCAGTGCCCGAGCCAGCCTCACAGCTAGTGTGGTAACGTTGCTATCCAACCATTCATACTTTGTACTGTTTAATAAAGAATTTTTCAATAAGTTACCAGCAACTCAATTGAGAGCATATGTGGGTTATTGGAGCCACTGCCCGAGAGCCTCATGCCACTAGGGTTGCCAGCCTCAGTAAAACCAGGGACAGTATGTAAAAATCTGTTTTTTTTAATCCCAAGATTATAGCTGCCCCGCCTCTCCAGTACCTTTTCAGTGTGTGTGTATGTGTATATTGTGTGTCTGTGTGTGTATAACTGTGTATGTATATTGTATGTGTGTGTATACTGTGTGGCCCCATAATCTATTGCCTGGGGGCCCCATAATCTCCTATTGCCTGGGGGCCCCATAATCTCCTATTGCCCGGGGGCCCCATAATCTCCCATGATGCCCGGGGGCTCCATGAGTTGTCAGTCCGCCCCTGCATCTGATCCCATGCCATCAGACAGCAGCACGGTTCAGCTGTGCTTATATCATACCACTGGGTGGATTTCTTATCATTAGCACCTGGAACTCAATCTCTATTGCCACTTTAATTAATGTTAACAGACCTGGAATGCTTGAATCGTGTCCAGTCGTTGTATAATAACTGATAGTAGATAATTCAGGAGTTTCTGGAACAGATTGTGTTGTTTCCCTTGAAGTTGCTGCATGTTCAGAAGATCTGGGTTGCTGTGTCGTTGTTTTCACTGTCGCTTTTCCTACAGTAGTTGGTAAAATTGTTGTAGATTGTGACCCTGGTAAAAATGAACACATATTTGTTTTTTCCTGCTGTGTCAGATTATGGAAATCCAGAACAGTAAACAAAAAGTAAATCTTTCCTAAGATATATATGGGAGTTGCCATTGCTGACATCTTTCTGGAAATGCTATTTGCTTGGCTTTTATGCTAACACCATGGCTTCAGTACTTTCTGAATCATGGGCTGGGAACGAGAAGGCAAATGAGTAAATAGTAGTCAATTCATCCTCAGCGTTCTTGGCAGGAGCTTTAATCAAGTTCTTATATCTCAGCAGCTCAGCTCACCCTCCTTCTCTATCCCACAGCAACTACTATGTGTTTACAATAGAGCAGCTTTCCCCAATCTTTTTACCCTAAAGGAAAATAATGTTCAGGTCTTGGGGAACCCTTTTAAAACGAATTCATGGGGGAGGGTCAATGGTAAAAACGCCCCTTACATTGGTAGTTAGTGGGAAGAACAGAACCCCTATAGCGGTGGTCAGAATGTCACCCCTACAGACAGGTAAAAGGATAATTGGTGTCATTCATGCTGCTGGCATTACCAAGCTCTGTTAAATTGTGCAGGTACCTTTTTAAATTTGAGGTCAGTCAACCACAGCTCAAGGACACCCTAGCGACATCTTAAGGAACCCTACAGTTTAATGGAACCCTGATAGATATTAGGAGGCTGGTATGTCACTTCTGGGAGAGGGGAGAGCAGGGTAAGCTGAGCTGCTGAGATAACAATTAAAACGGCTTCTGTGTTTCTGCTGTGCAATTTGAGGGTTAATTGTTTCACGGTGCTTGCAGCTATAAAGGTCTGTGAGGGCTTGCTCATTAAGGCCCCATTCACACCTCAGCATTTTGTAGCTTGAAGCTCGAAGCTCCAAAATGCTGGAGGAGAAACAAAATCTATTATTCTCTATGGAGATGGTTCACATCTCCACTCCAAGTCGCCTGATGCCAAACGCCTGAAGCTCAAAAAAGTTTTGGAACTTTTTTGGTAGCTTGAATCAGGCAGATGTGAGCATTTTTGGAGTGTTTTTATTTCCATAGAAATTAATGGAAACGTGCCATTTGTGATTTTTTTTTTTTAGCTTTTCTGCTTAAATGAATTTTTTTTAAATGTGAACAGTAATAATATGTAAAATAAATACACAAATAACTAAATATCATCATAAATAAAAACAAATTATAATATGCAAGAATACATAAATAATTATTAACCCCTAACATTTAAAACATATACAATTATTATTATTATTAATAATAATAATAATAATATTATAGTAATACATGAACACCCAAACCTGAACAAAAAAAATAGTAATAATAATATTTGTATTTATTTATTTTGTGTTAGGGTGTTTAGTTTTTTTTTTTTTTTTTTTTTTTTTAAGGGTTAGGTGGTAAGGTTAGGGGTTATTTTTTTATTTATTATTACTCAGTATTAATTTTTGAATTTATTTATGATTATTTTAATTTATTTGTATATTTTTTTATATTTATTTATTTAATTATTATTATTATTATTATTATTATTATTATTAGTAGTAGTAGTAGTAGTAGTAGTAGTAGTAATAACACCCAAACCCCAACTGAAAAATAAAAATAAATAAATAACCCTATCCCCAACTCCTAACCCTAACCTTAACTCTAAGGCCCTGTACACACGATCGGTTTGTCTGATGAAAACAGACCAATGGACTGTTTCCATCGGACAAACCGATCGTGTGTGGGCCCCATCGGTTTGTTTTCCATCTGTGAAAAAAAAATAGAACATGTTTTAAAATTTTCCTATGGATAAAAAACCGATAGAAAGAAACGATCGTCTGTGTGGAAGTCCATCGGTCAAAAATCCATGCATGCTCAGAATCAAGTCGACGCATGCTCGGAAGCATTGAACTTCATTTTTTTAGCACATCGTAGTGTTTTACGTCACCGCGTTTTGGCATGGTTGGATTTTTGTAAGTGGAGTTGATCCGCGCTATCCCAAAGAAAGTGTGCTACCAGGTGCAAAGAATCTATCACACAAAACCTCACGTATGACTTGATCAAAGGCAAGGGTTAAAATGAATAAATGGAAGGTGCTGCAATTAAATAATTTAGTTGGAATAGTAAACTAATAAAGAATGTGAAAAGGAATATATATTAATGCGCAACCTGAAAGTCGCATATCACAGTGACTAATGTGACACACAAAATTGAATTAGATTGGTGTGATGTATGAAGGAATAAATATATAAATTAATTCCAAGAAATTGGGTGAAGGTGATTGGAAGGAACAAACAGCAATGTTATTGCAATAAACCTTCAACACTAGTGATAAAAAATCATATAAAGTCCATAAAAAACACCAAATGGTCTCATAAAGACCTCAAGAGTCTATATAGATGAAAATATGCATGTAAAAATAAAACCAAAAATAAAATAAAAATAAATAAACACAAAAATAAAAAATAAATAAAAAATAAAATAAAAAATAAAACCAAAGATATTTTTGTTTTTATTTTTTGAAGGTTTATTGCAATAACATTGATGTTTGTTCCTTCCAATCACCTTCACCAAATTTCTTGGAATTAATTTTATATTCCAAGAATTCCAAGGAATTATATATTCCTTTTCACGGTCAGATTTTTGATTTATGGTGTGTAGGCAAGACTGATGAAAGTCGGCTTCCTCAAATATCCGACGAAAAAATCCATCGGATTCGATTCCATCAGATATCCGATCGTGTGTACAGGGCTTTACCCCTTACCCTAACTGAAAAAATTATAATAATAGAATATTAATAGTAATAAAAAAATAAAAGCAAATGGAAAAGCAAAAAAAGCTGAAATACCTAGCAACAAATGCTGTAACAGAGGATAGTGTTCTCTATTGTCTCAAAAACACGGTATAAAAACATGTACGTTTTTATACCGTGCGTCTTTGTGCGTTTTCTGGTGTTTTTTTTTCGTGTTTTTATGTGCGATGTTGGCACAGTTTTATGTTATGCCGCGTACAGACGGTCGTTTTTTGTGATGGAAAAAACCGACGTTTTAAATCATGAAATAAAACGACGTTTTTGAAACTTCATTTTCAAAAACGACGGAGCATACACACCATCGTTTTTTCCAAAAGCTCTAGCAAAGCGCGGTTACGTTCAGCACGTACGACGGCACTCTGTTCCATTCAAACTCGCGTCCTAACTTGCTTCTGAGCATGCGCGGGTTTAAAAACGTCGTTTTAAACATTGTTTTGCCCACACACGGTCATTTTTTATGACATAAAAAACGACGTTTTGAAAAACGACATAAAAAATTCAAGTATGTTCGAATTTTTTTTTTGTCGTTTTTTTGAAGACATAAAACGACGTTTTGCCCACACACTATCATTTTAAATGACGTTTTTTAAAACGTCGTTTTTTTTTCATCACAAAAAACGACCGTCTGTACGCGGCATAACATAAAACTGTGCCAACATCGCACATAAAAACACGGAAAAAAACACCAGAAAACGCACAGAGATGCTGCGCTCAGGTGTGAATGTTCTAAAGCTCATTATTAAATATTAGTTAAAAAAACAAATATGACAGCGTAAACTTAAAAACTATTCTTTATTGACTAACCATCAAAGTGTATTGTCTACCCCTGTGTTATATGATGGTAACCCGTAGTACTTTTTGTCGTGGAAAAATATCCAGGAACTTGCATTGTTTGAGTTAATTTTGTCTTTGATGTTTGACGTATCTGATGAATTTTCACTGTAGCTGTTGACAGTAATGTTGAAAACCTTTCAAGTTCTGTGTACGTGAAATCACGGCTTGAACTTGACTCTAGAGACAGTGGGCCATATTCTCAAAGAATTTACGCCGGCGTATCAGCAGATACGCCGACGTAAGTCAGATTCTAAGGCCGTCCTATGTTTAAGTGTATTCTCAAACTGAGATACACTTAAACATGCCTAAGATACGACGGCCTGCGCCGTTGTATCTTAGGCTGCAATATCTACGCTGACCGCTAGGTGGCGTTTCCTTTGCGGTCAGCGTAGAATATGCAAATGACTAGTCACGCCGATTCTCTAACATACGCTTGCCCGTCGTAGTGATTTTTCCGTAAGCGATACGCGGCGTACTCAATGTTAAGTATGGCCGTCGTTCCCACGTCGAAATTTGAAAATTTAACGTCGTTTGCGTAAGTCATCCGTGAATGGCGATGGACGCCATTTACGTTACCGTCAAAACAAATGACGTCCGTGAGACGTCATTTAGCGCAATGCACGTTGGGTAATTTAACCGACGGAGCATGCGCATTACGATCGGCGCAGGAGCGCGCCTAATTTAAATGATCCACGCCCCCTACCAGGATCATTTGAATTAGGAGTGCTTGCGCGGGTGGACTTTACGCTACGCCGCCGCAAGTTTACAGGTAAGTGGTTTGGGAAACAGGCACTTGCCAGTTAAAGTTGCGGCGGAGTAACGTAAAGGACATACGTTACGCCGCCAGAGATCTATAAGAATATGGCCCAGTATTTCATTGTTTAGGTAGATGTAATCATGTACATACAAAAAAGTATGATAGCTGCCCTGTGCAAAAATAAGGATTTATGATCCATGGAAATCTGGCTACTTCAATCAAGAATTACGTACTGTATGTATTTTCAATCCCTACACTTCCAACCCCAGATGTGTCTTGTTTACAATTTTATTTTATTGTTTTATAATCATCTTACATGGGATTCCCTATATACAACAGGTAAACGTAAATAATGACCATTACCAATCTGAATACATTATAAATTATTTCGGATCTACCGTGCCTATCATCTTCATAGGAAAGAAAAAGAATACAAGAAAGAAAAAAAAAAACAGAGGGAGGAACAAAATAATAATAAAAAAAAAAAAAGAATATATAATAATTTCATAACAAACAAGAAAAAAACCCTAATAACTATAATCCCTCCACCATGGCTACACAATGGTCTAATTCCCTTTAACCCAAATAGGGAACTTCGCTGATTTTCTAAACTCGGACCATACGGACCAAGTAAGAGAGAACTGTTCTTCCCTTCCCAACTCCCGTGCCAGCAGACCTTCCAAATCTCTAACAAGATCTATCTCTATTGCCCATTTCCCCAGGGAAGGTACTGTCCTTAATTTCCAGTATCGAGGGATAACTGCTCTGGCTGCAGCGAGGAAATATCTGAGCACATCCTCCTTTGCATTCTTTAGAGATCCTGGAATCATGTTTAAGAGAGCCACTCTGAGTGATGCGTGGACAGTTGTATCCATTAACTTTTCATATACCGTATTTATCGGCGTATACACGCACTTTTTTTCCCTGAAAATCAGGGCAAAATCGTGGGTGCGCGGTATACGCCGATACCCGCTTTCCCGATCCGAGTTTTGAATACTGCGCCGACATATACCGAGCGCAGTACACTCGGGTATAGTCGGCCAGTCTCGGCTCCTTCCGCGCTCATGTCCTGGACGTACAGGACGTGAGCGCGAGTGTTGCCGAGCCTGCCCGACAATACACGAGTGTACTGCGCTCTGTTTATGTTGGTGCAGTATTTAAACTCGGCGCGGGAAACGAGCGGGGAGGACGCCGCAGAAGGATGCCGGACCCGACGAAGAGGACACCCGAAGCCCGCAGACGGACCCCGGACCCGACGAAGAGGACACCCAAAGCCGCAGACGGACCCGACGAAGAGGACACCCGAAGCCGCAGAAGGACCCTGGACCCGACGAAGAGGACACCCAAAGCCGCAGATGGACGCCGGACCCGACGAGGCCGCCGATGGACGCCGCGCAAGACACCAAAACTGTAAGTACAAAAAAATAAAAATTTACACAGGATTCGGGGCCACTTTAGGGGTGCGCGGTATACCGCAATAAATACGGTAGGTCAAAATTTTGTTTCCAGAACTTTCTCCCCGGGGTACAGTCCCACCAGATATGTAGTATATTTCCTTTTGACTCATGACAACGCCAGCAGATATCAGATATATCCTGGTTGATTTGATGCATGATAGAAGGGCACCTGTACCATCTGCTCACCAGTTTATACGCCTTTTCTTGGGTTCTTGTATCTATTGACATTTTATGGGTCAAAATGAAACTTTTTTGCCAGTCCAATAGAGCTACGTTCTCTTGGAGTTCTTCTTCCCATTTTCGTGTATACGGGGGGAGTTCTGGATGAATTGTTGACAAGAGAATAGAGTACAATACGGAAATCGAATGCGGTATTGGTTCTTCTTGCAGGAGCAGAGATTCAAACGCAGTTGGTTTAGCATAGATAACTTGTTTTGATGGAATTGATCGTAAATAACATAAAGCTTGATGTCTTTGTAACCACTGCGCCGGCTTATGAGAGATCATTGTAGATGGAGAATCTACCAGTGATAGTGAGTCTCTTTGAAGGACTTGAACAATTCTGTTCCTGTTTATACCAGGGGCCGAATGTAATTGAGTGTAAGGCTGGTAAAAAATCTGGCGTTCCAAAGAAAGGAGTCATAGGGCTCAATTGTTTTGATATTCTGTAAATGGGTATCAAACGATCCCATAAATGCAGTGTTTGCCTAGTGATATCTGCTGGTATTGAAAGGTCCCTGCGTAGAGAAGTCCATGGAAGTGCACATAAATCTATAGGGTTTATGTGACCTTATAGTTGTACCTATAACTTGGATTCGGAATGGTGGAACCAGTCAATAATTTGTGTTAATATAGTTGCTTTATGATATATAGAGACATCTGTTCCCCCTACTCCACCTTTGTTTTTTGGAAGGGATAATGTCCCGTAGCCAATTCTGGACTGTACTGAGTTCCATATAAACTTAGAGAATAGCCGGCGTATTTTACGGAAGTACACAGCCGGGAGATGAATTGGAATCGTTTGAAATCAAGATGTGTCTTGGTACTCAATCACTTAGCACAGTGTGGATGGAGAAATCTCCACTCACGGCTATTCTATTCAGCCATCGCGGCACACACAGAATACAGAGGTGCTACTGAACAGTGACTGTAAACCACCAACACTGTCTCAGAGACTTGTAATGTATCAGCCACCAGAAGGCAAACTTGAGAGTGGAACTTCACTCTCCCCAATCAACATTGACTATTTTTAATCCTCATGGATTAGTAATTAGATAGGAAAGTATATCCTATATTTTTTTTAAAACTATGTTTTTTTCTACATTTTCTTTAGTTACTTCCCGGTTTCTTGTCTAGGCAAATGATGTCATACATCCCAGGAGTCTTCAGGAGGGGTGGAGAGGGGAGGTCTTTTCTCAGCTAAGCACACTCCCCTGCATGCATGCTTGAGCTAAGGGCAGATGGATTCTAGGAAGTAAATACTACATGAATCATTTGCCCCTACGCAAAATGGCCACAGCCAGAAATGCTAGGGGGTTGTTTATTAAAGTGATTTCTCAACAATATAAAGCATAGAAACATGGATGGATGGGGAAGTTTGCTTTGAATTTTAAAAATTAATTAATGTGTTGAAGGCTACGATGCCTATTCCATATTCTGGGTTTTGGGCGTTATAGACTGAATACTGTTATTTTATTAAGCTTTCTCTGTACTGTATGTATTCAAGTCTAGAAAATAGTGAAAATAATGCGCATACCAAAACAAACGTGAAAGACCAGCAGCAAACTCAAAATGTTATACAACATATATATAAATGATAAAGGAAAGGAGTTGCGCTAAGAACACCTTATGGATACATAACCATAAAGATTGCTATATGAAAAGTCCCAAGTTAATATGAACCCGTGAGGGTGGTGAATAAATAATGAAAAATGTCCAATAAATAAAATAAACATCCGAAATCCGTTATTGAGGTGCTAAAAAATCGGCTGGGATAGGTGCATATCCAAAGTTTAGGCTGACCCTTACCAGAAATAAAGATCCAGGTGGATCAAGCTAGGCATAAAACAGTGAATATCCAATCAGTGCTCCAATCAGGACAAGCTTCTGCCAAGATGCTCCGATGTCATCAAACACAGCGCAGCAGCCAGAAAAAGGAAAAAGCAAAAAATAGTGCAAAACCATATGGCAAAACATAAAACACTTGGACTTTCTCCCAGTGAACACTTGACAGACAACGTGAAGTGAAATCAGGAAAAACCACCACCACAGAGACACACTGACCCTTACCAGAGCCCAGCGATCCTCTAGGGATCAGTTAGACATAGAGGCAGTGTTTAAGCAAGCAATGATGTGGCGTCATAAACGTGTTCTCCAATTCAAGGATCAGATGGCAGATACCAATAAGAAAGAGAATGGGCTCGCAAAGTGAAGTACCATCAGGTTTAATGTAAAAAAATGGTTAAAAACACTTACACTTAAGTAGTATAAGAGCAGCATATAACAAACAGCCGGCCGGCAAACAGAACGAGGTGCGTCCTCGATACGCGGTGACGTCAGCACGTCAGCCTCCCAACGTTTCGTCTTCAGGAAGACTTGGTCACGGGATCCTCAATCCATTTCATTATTTATTCACCACCCTCACAGGTTCATATTAACTTGGGACTTTTCATATAGCAATCTTTATGGTTATGTATCCATAAGGTGTTCTTAGCGCAACTCCTTTCCTTTATCATGTATTCAAGTCTGCTGACGAAGCTCTGCTACTTATGTCATTGTCAATGTGCCCTATGCTTATTTTATTATTTCCATTTTGTTGATATAATACTATGTCTTGGGTTCAATAAGAGCCGGTTCACACTTGGGCGACCTGGGATCCGGGACGCGCGGTTGGGAAAATCAATGGAAGTGAATGGAGCCGTTTTAATGTACACTACTGAAGTCACTCCAACTTCAGAAAAGGTTCCTGTACTACTTCAATCCGACTTGTAGGCAACTTGTACCCATAGATTTCAATGGAAGTCGCCTCAGAAGTCTGATCACTGTCTTAACTGAAGCAACAATACAGGAAGATAACATACATTTCCCAGGCAAACCCCTCCCTCCCACAGAGCTGATTGTTGTTTGATTGGCCACTGGAAAGCCTCCTGTCCTGGAAGCGACTTGAAGTTGCCTTGTACTGTCCTGGAGGCAACTTGAAGTTGCCTTGTAAGTTGCCTGATGATTCATACTCAAGTCGTGTCCAAGTTGCCTTCCAAAGTTGTGCTGGAAGTCGTGTTGCCCCTGTGTGAACCGACTCTAAAGGAACATTCTGTTTGTTAAACATTTCAAATAAATAAATTAATGGCTGGAGGTCCAGACCAAGAAGATCAACTCCGGCCTTTTCTCCTACTTTCCTGCCTCTACTTTCATATTTTTTTTTATTTTTTGGAATGTTTTGATAACTTCTATAAGAATGCTGATTGGAGACCATGGAGCCTCCCCAATCTTAATATCTCCTCGGAAACGAGGTATCGTGCCTTGAGGCCTTGGGACTAACTCTTGACATTAACATTCCCCTACCTCTCCATGTAACTGTCAGGAAAGGTTCCTTCCGCTGGTAACACTGCCTGATATTTGGCGTGCAGTACTGTGGTCCACCAGCAGGTGTCTCCTGGCAGTCTGGAACTGCCAGGGGAGCTCTCCCCTGGTGGTGGTATTATGTGATCTTTGGGCCGCAGTACTGGCGTCCACCAGCGGGGGGTTCCTGGCAGTGTGGGGCCGACGTCTCCTGAAATTAGGCGTCACCTGGGACTGATTGCAGGAGATGTGTACAAATACCCGGCAAGTGCACTCACAAACTGCCCTGGTATTGTCCTCGTGCCCTGATACCTGAACCCGTTGTATCTGTTCCTACATCACTGGATCCTTTCCCTGCAGCCTGATTCCTTCCTTCATGTCCCTGTCTGTCTATTCCTGGTTCCCCATCTGCTGATCTCCTGTTAATGATCCCTGGCCTGGCTTGACTACGATTCTGGTTCTCCCCTTGCTACATATGTTGGTTGGTTACTGTCACTGTTTTGGTTGTTTGGTTTATATAGGCCGTGCACCCGGAGCATGATGGGACTGTGACGTCATAAGAGGCCTATATAAATCGGTGCGAGGAAGCGACGTGTCAACATCGAAGAAGAAGGCAGAAGGTGACAGAAGCCCGGGCACCCCCCGGCAGAAGACGTAGAAAAAGCCCAGGAGGGGGGCCGCTGTAAAGGAGCTAAAGAAGAAAGCGCGCCCCCCCCCCCCCGGCGGAAGAGAACCAGACGGCGGTGAAGACCAGCACATCCCCCCCCCCCCCGCCAAAGACATCGAAGAAGCCCGGGAGGGGGCCGCTGTAAAAGAGCTAGAGAATAAAACTTCCCCCCCGGCGGAAGAGAACCAGACGACGGTGAAGACCGGGAACCCCCCACAGAAGACATCGAAGAAGCAGGCCTCCCTCGTAAAAGAGCTAAAGAAGAGAGGGGGGGGGGGCCCGGGAGCTGACTAATAAATTACTTTAAAAACTCTGTGTAGTGTGTTTTTTAATTTTTTTTTCCCGCCAGGTGAATGGCTACGGGTACAATGTACCCTATACTCATTCACCTAGGGTGGGGGGGGCGGCATCTGGGGGCCCCCTTATTAAAGGAGGATTCCGGATTCCGATAAGCTCCCCTCCCGCAGACCCCGACAACCAACGGCCAGGGTTGTCGGGAAGAGGCCCTGTCCTCATCAACATGGGGACAGGTGCTTTGGGGTGGGGGGGCACCTACCCTCCATGTTGAGGGCATGCGGCCTGGCGCGGTTAAGGAGGGGGGCACTCGCTCGTCCCCACCCCTTTACTGACCATCAGGGGCTGCTGCTCGGATACAGGTCTGGTATGGATTTTGGGGTGAACCCCACTCCGTTTTTTTTTTGGCGTACGGTGGTTCTCCTTAAAATCCATAGCAGACCCAAGGGCCTGGTATGCTCCTGTAGGGGGAATCCATGCCAGTTTTTTATTTGAAATTTGGCGTGGAGTTCCCCCTCAAGATTCATACCAAACACGCTGCTTGGTATTGGCAGTGATCCAAGTCGGATCCCCGTTCAATATCGTGCCGCGGCTAAACGCAACCGCAGCTAAAAGCACTGTACAAATGCAGCTAATCGCTGTGCCTGGAGTCTTGAATTCCAGCAAAAAATAAACATGCTTTTAGCTGCGGCAAAACAGCCGTCCGTGTGAAAGGGGCCTTAAGTGATTGTAAAGTCTCGTTTTTTTGTGATGCCCCCTTCACACGATAACAAATGTCCGATGTGAGCTTTTCAACGGAAATTCCGACCGTGTGTATGCTCCATCGGACTTTTCCTGTCGGAATTTCCTCCAACAAAAGATTGAGAGCTGGTTCTCAAATTTTCCCATAGGAAAAATTCCTATCGTCTGTAGCAATTCCGACGCATGCTCGGAAACAATTCAACGCCTGCTCGGAAGCATTGAACTTAATTTTCTCGGCTCGTTGTAGTGTTGTACGTCACCGCTTTCTTGACGGACGAAAGTTCAGAGAACTTTTGTGTGACCGTGTGTACGCAAGCCAAGCTTGAGCGGAATTCCGTCGGAAAAACCATCCAAGGTTTTTCCGACGGAAAATCAGATCGTGTGTACGAGGCATTATGCTTACATGCACTGTGTAGTGGTTTTGCACAGAGCAGCCTGGATCCTCCTCTTCTCGGGTCGCTCTTCGGCTCTCTTGGCTCCTCCCTCCTGTCAAGAGCCACTCTCTCTGATTGGCTTACTGACTTGACAGCAGCAGGAGAAAATGGCATCGCTGCTGTGTTTTAGCCAATCAGAAGTAGAGTCCCAGAGGAACACGTGGACATCGCTGGATAGAGATAGGGCTTAGGTAAGTATTAGGGGAGCTGAGGGGGGCTGCCGCACACAGAATCTTTTTTTATCTTAATGTATAGAATGCATTAGGATAAAAAACCTTCTGATTTTACAACCACTTTAACCATTTAACCCCCGGACCATATTGCTGGTCAAAGACCAGAGCAGCACTTTTTGAGATTCGGCACTGCGTCGCTTAAACTGACAATTGCGCGGTCGTGCGACGTGGCTCCCAAACAAAATTGACATCCTTTTTTCCCCACAAATAGAGCTTTTTTTTGGTGGTATTTGATCACCTCTGCGATTTTTAGTTTTTGCGCTATAAACAAAAATAGAGCGACAATTTTGAAAAAAAAAAATATATTTTTTACTTTTTGCTATAATAAATATCCCCCAAAAATATATAAAAAAACTTTTTTTTCCTCAGTTTAGGCCGATATGCATTCTTCTACATATTTTTCGTAAAAAAAAAATCGCAATAAGCGTTTATTGATTGGTTTGCGCAAAAGTTATAGCCTTTACAAAATAGGGGGTATTTTTATGGCATTTTTATTAATATTTTTTTTTACTAGTAATGGCGGCAAACAGCAATTTTTTTTTTCTTTTTTTTCGGTACTGCGACATTATGGCGGACACTTCAGACACTTTTGACACATTTTTGGGACCATTGTCATTTTTATAGCGATCAGTGCTATAAAAATGCATTGGATTACTATAAAAATGCCACTGGCAGTGAAGAGGTTAAGTATGTTCCCTGGGTGTGTTCTAACTGTAGGGGGGGTGGCCTCACTAGGGGAAATGACCGATCTTCTGTTCATACATTGTATGAACAGAAGATCAGCATTTCTCTCCCTGACAGGACCGGGAGCTGTGTGTTTACACACACAGCTCCCGGTCACCACTTCTGAATAAAGCACTTGCCTCAAAAACTTGTGGCGGCGTAACGTAAGGGCTCGTTCACACGGAGCGGATCCGTATTGATCCGCTCCGTTAGCCTGTTTGGCTCAGCGGGGATTCCTCCGTTAATCCCCGCTGAGCTGTCGGCGGACAGGGCGGTCCCCGCACACAGTGCAGAGACCGCCCTGTCTCTCCTCCGCTCTCCCCTATGGGGGGATCAGATGAATACGGACCGTGTGTCCGCATTCATCCGATCCGTTCCGCCGGACGGAAGAAAAATAGGGTTTTCTTCCGTCCGCAAGAGCGGATCTTTGCGGACGCGGATGGTTGTGGACGTTAGCGGATGCATCATCCGCTAACGTCTGCAATCCCATAGGGATACATTACAAGTCCGTAAAGGACTTGTAATAAACGGACCGTTTGTCCGTACGTGTGAAAGGGCCCTTAATCGGATCTAAAGATCCGCTGACCTATCTGAATCTGGCCCAGTAACTTTTAAAATTATATTTTATCTTTTATCTAATTTTAAACTATGGAAGATTGTCAGGTAGGCCAAAAGTCCAGCATCACATGAAATGTTTCCCAGTAAGTGATAAAAATACAATGAGGAGTTTGCCAAAAGTACGGTGTGAGTTTAATCATCAGTAAAAGACCTTGAAAACTGGCTATGATGGGATAATTATTTGATACTCATGGTAAACAGGTGACTTGACAATGACAATTGACCATGTTTATCTGTAACTTACCTGTACCTTCTCAAATTCACACGTTTGCTATTCAAGTTACTGTCTGTGTTTGCCAGTCCTTGTACACAGCAAACACAGACCAGTGTTATATGAGGACAAGCACAGAATATTTCTTTCTATTGTCTATTTCTATGAAACGTGTGTGTGCAATTTTTTCCCATTGTCCCAAGTCTGAAACAAGCACACAAGGGGGGGTTAAAGAAAAAACATGCTAAGATTAGTTACAAGACAGGTTCATCCAGAAGAGGAGGAAATAAGAGTAAATGTAACTCTTATTATTGTATCAGACAAAATCGTGATATGGTTCAGTACAAATTGGAAAGGATTATCCAAAATTGGCTTAAAGTGATATTAAAAACGTTCTTAAAAAAACATGCACGTTATACTTACCTGCGCTGTGCAGTGGTTTTGCACAGAGCAGCCACGATCCTCCTCTTTTCGTGTCCCTCGCCGGCGCTCTTGGTCCCTCCCGCCTCCCACCTGCCCTCAGAGCAAGCACCTTGCAATGGGGGCACAGTCAGTCCATTCACACACACACATAGCCGAGACTCGGCCCTGCCCCCTCTCTCCTCATTGGCTCACTGGCTGTGATTGACAGCAGTGGGAGCCATTGACTGTCTCAGACAATGAAGAGGAGTCCCCGGAGAGCCAAGGCTCTCGTGCACAATGCTGGTTTGAGATGGGTTTTAGGTAAGTATTAGGGGGGCTGGGGGGGGGGGGGGGGCTGCTACACAGAGGAGGTTTTTTACCTTCATGCACAGACTGTATCAAGGTAAAAAAAATTGAGCCTTTAGAACCACTTAAATGTTTCAATGTTTATATATATATGGATAAAACAAGATAATATCCAAAATGACCTAATCATAGTGAATTATCGTATTTTCTAAAAATGGACTCGTCTCATCATATTTTTGGTTTGTTTTATTCATTATCATTAAAATGATTGTAAATTATCACCTTGTAAAACAACGCATTCAGTTAAAAATTTCAATGAAAGGCAAATCTTTTGTGTAAAGATTTAAAAACACTGTTATAAATATATTATTACCCTTTAGTTTATCAGCATAGCAAGAGGGACTGACAGGAACACCAGGGATTTCACACAGGGGAAGCAATACAAAGAGAACAGGATACTTCTTCATAGAAAATACATGATGCAACAGGCACATATCAGGAATATGAAGTGCTGGGGTAACAAACACTTTAAGTAGTGAAAATGGAAATAGTTGTAATCTGTATAATTAAAGTGATACTAAACACACAGGGCCAGATTCTCAAAGGACTTACGACGGCGCAGCGCCATGTACGCCGTCGTAAGTCCTACTCTGACCTGTCGTATCTATGCCACTGATTGTTAGAATCAGTTACACATAGATATCCATTAGATCCGACAGGCGCAAGTCTCTTACGCCATCGGATCTAAACTGCAATTTTTTTTGCCCGCTAGATGGCGCTTCCGTCGAATTCCGCATTGAGTATGCAAATTAGCTAGATACGCGAATTCCCGAATGTATGCGCGGCCGACGCAGTAAAGTTACGACGTTTACGTTAGGCTTTTCCTGGCGTAATGTTGCCCCTGCTATATGGTGGCATAAGTGCGGTGCAACAATGTTAAGTATGGCCGTCGTTCCCGCGTCGAAATTTTAAAAAGTTACGTCGTTTGCGTAAGTCGTCCGTGAATGGGGCTGGACGTCATTTACGTTCACGTCGAAACCAATGACGTCCTTGCGACGTCATTTGGAGCAATACACACTGGGATATTTTACGGATGGCGCATGCGCAGTTCGTTCGGCACGGGGACGCGCTTGATTTAAATGATACACGCCCCCTACCCGCCGAATTTGAATTCCGCCGGGTGATTTACGTTACGCCGCCGCAACTTACGGAGCAAGTGCTTTGAGAATACAGCACTTGCCCGTGTAAATTGTGGCGGCATAACGTAAATCGGATACGTTACGCCGCCGCATAGATACGCCGATATACAAGAATCTGGGCCACACTGTTTAGTTTACAATGTAGTTCTGTATATGGATGATGGCACTCTAATTATCTTTATCTTAAAGTGGTTGTATACCCTTTTTTTAAACTTTTACCTACAGGTAAGCCTATAATAAGGCTTACCTGTAGGTATAGATCCTCGGCTAAAGGACTGGCAGCCGCCGGACCTTGCCGAATTGAAGTCTCCCGCGTGCATGCGCGGGAGTGACGACATCGCCGCTCCAGCCAATCACAGCGCTGGAGCGGTGATACCCGGAAGACACACCGAGTCAAGATGACATCTCGCTCGGCGTGGACCAGGTAAGTTCTCTTCTCCTCGTTCCGAGGTAAGTATTTCATAATGAGCTAGTGTGTGGTGCATACTAGCTCATTATGTCTTTTGCCTTGCAGGTGTAAAAAAATAAAAATTGCATATGCGGGTATACAACCGCTTTAATAAAAAAAAAAACATCTAACTACCTTTTTCCTAATCGATATATGGCTGTCACATGGCCCAGCTCTTTCCCAGCCTGTCTGCAGGTAAACATAAGCAGGAGGAGCTTCTAGTCCTCCGCTGCTGGTCACATGTTAAAAAAGCCTTTGAAATCCAAAGTAAAAAATAAATAATTAATAATAATATTAATAAACTGTTTTAAATTTAATACAAATATATATTTGAAATCAAATGTTTATTTTGTTTTTGATAAAGAATTATTGAGAAGTTCTGATTTATTATAGTCAACCTTAAAGTTACTGACTTCACCAAATCTCTGGAATTCCAGAATTAGGTGGGAAGGGAGATATGTAGTTGTGTTACAAATAAAAGCAGGGTCATTTTTTTCCGTGGCGAGGACCAACCGAGATGCCCGTGATGTTAGGATTCTGTCACGAGACGGTTGCCAGGTGTTCCATTGTAAGAACATATAGAAGGGGTGATAGATGATATCCCCGACATGTTCCATTTTAAAGAGGGAATACAAGAGACAGAGATCCTGTCAAGAGGGCCTAGTCCAATCTGTCGAAGATATAGCTGTACAAATTCCCAACTAACACGATCGAAAGACTTTTTGTTGTCAACCGCTGAACGGCAGAGAGGAATATCACGAGTACAGGCATATTCTGTCAACAGAAGGGCTTTAAGCATATTATTTCTAGCCTCTCATCCACTGTCAAAGCCAACTTGGTCAAGATGTACTAGTTGTAATTGACTAGTTAAAACCTTGGCAAAGATTTTTAGATCAACTCCTTTTAAAGATATCAGTCTATAATTCACAAAAAATGAAGGGGTCTTTTTCTGGTTTCAGAATAAGATATAATTCTCATTGATAGAGGACATCTCTATCAATAATTCTTTAATTCATTGATAAAAATCCCATATATAAATATCATACATTGCCTACATAGTCTAAAAAAACTGTTGGTGGGTGGGATGGGGCTTTCCTTTATATAAGAAATGATAGCACTGGACACTTTTATACATTTCTTCATACAATGGTTTTATTTTTTGCATGGTATTTGTAATATTTGCACATGGTATTGTACACAAATTTTAGGCAGTTACATGATGTAGTATATTGTTGGGTATTGCTAGAAGGGGAAAGCGCAGCCACCATTTATAGGTTAAGCCTCGTACACACGACCGAGGAACTCGACGGGTGAAACACATCGTTTTCCTCGTCGAGTTCCTTGTTAGGCTGTCGAGGAACTCGACAAGGCAAGTTTCTCCATTCCCATCGAGGAAAAAGAAGACATGCTCTCTTTTTGGCTCGACGGGATCCTCGACAGTTTCCTCGTCGAAAAATGTACACACGACCGGTTTCCTCGGCAAAAAAAAAATCCCAGCAAGTTTCTTGCTGGTTTTTGCAGAGAAACTCGGTCGTGTGTACGAGGCCTTACACTTTGAGAGCTTTTTAATGACAGCAGCTTTCCCCTTTTTCAGATATTTAGCCTAACCAAGTGTGGTCATTGTCCTTTGGCCTCTATTATAAACATCCACAGAACAGCCTCTCACTAGGTGAATGTTTTTTTTTTTTTAGTTTTTACGCAATGTTTTCTGTAAATTCTCTAGATGCTGTAATGCTTGAAAATCCAAGAAGTCAGCTGTTTCCTAGATACTGCAACAATCAAATTCGGAACCAACAGTCATTCGACAGCCAAACTCATTTAGATCAAATACCTTTCCTAATTCCACCTAAATCTCTTGTCCATGTCTGCATGCTTTATGTATTCAGGTGCTGCAGCATGAGGCTCTGACTTTTTAAGTAAATGTGCAGCTATATCTAATTGAGTGGACACACAGTGTTTACTGGCATTTTGCTTAAGTAGTAAACATCTTGGGCACAGTCCAGACAATAAGGGCCCTTTCACACTAACATCCCGTGAGGATCTGTTCCTTAAATATCTGTTTGCTCAGCGGGGATCGCTCCGTTGATCCCCGCTGAGCCGGAAGATGACTGTGCAGGGACCACCCTGTCAGATCTCCACTCTCCTCTATGGGGGGATCGGATGAACATGGACCGTATGTCCGTGTTCACCCGATCCGATCCGCAGACGGATGGAAAAATAGGATTTTCTTCCGTCTGCAGAATCGGACCATAGTGGGGACCAATGAGATGTTCATCCGCTGACCACCGCTATCCCATAAGGATACATAAATGTCCTTATTTCATCCGAAAACGGATAGATGAAATACAGACATACTGTCCGCATGTGTGAAAGGGCCCAAGGGAATCTGTACTGTTATCACATGAACAATACTTTTTATCCAATCTATAATTTTCTACTCTAAATGTTTTAATATCTGTTGCTTACCAGAAGTTGTTGAGCTGGTGGTATCCATAATGTATTTTGTAGATGCTCCAGTAGTTGGAAAAGCTGTATAATGCTGTTGATCTGCAATCATCAAGAAACACAACCTGGTCATTGTTTATTGATCATTGATTAAATAGTTAAATAGTTTTTTTTTTTTTTTTTTTACACTCAGTTGCTCTTTCTGTGAACAAACATGTATTAAACTGCACATTTATGTTCCCAATAAAAGATTGCTTGAATTTTCCATATATCGCCAGAAACAGTCAAATAGCTGGCTTGTACATGGGACAATGAAAGTAATTCAACTGCATCATATAAGCACATTTTCCACCATCCCATGCAGAGCTGGATCATCCATTCACAATTGGTCAAAGCTGTGAACCTGCCTTTAACATCAGGGGATGATTTACTTCTTGAAGTTGTATAGAGAATGGTGCTGACAGATATTTCCCATTGTTAGGTGCATTGCTCTTGCTAGTGGGTTTCATAGTTGCATACTGCAACCCAACAACATTAATAGACTCAAGCAACAGGAAAACTGAATTGAATGTGACTGTTGTCACCTGAAAAAAGTTTGTGGTCTCTTAGGACCATTTTAAGGTGTTGCAAAGTACTTAAAGCGGAGGACCCCCCCAATTTTTTTTTTTTAAAAGCCAGCAGCTACAAATACTGAAGCTTACACTTACCTGTCCAGCACACCCACCCGCGATGTCGGCAGACGAGGACGAGCAATCACTCGGTCCTCGAATGTTGCCGCCGCAATGCTTGGTGAGGGAATCAGGAAGTGAAGCCGTCACTGGCCCCCGCTCTCTCCTGGGAACACTGTGTTTTCCAGAAGACAGCGGTGGGGGGGGGGGGGGGGGTGTGACACAAAGGGGCCGTGGGAGTCAATACCTGGAAGTGGTGCAAATACCTGTTTTATACAGGTATCTGCACCCCCCTCCCCCCCGAAAGGTGTCAAATGTGACACCAGAGGGGGGAGGGTTCCTAAAAGCTTTTGGGTGGAACTCCGCTTTAATCTACAATAACAAACATGTTATACTTACCTCCTCTTCTGGGGTCCCCTGCTGGTGATCTTGGCTACTCCTCTTCTGAGTGTGACTCCATAGCAAGCTGCTTGCTATGGCACTCCTGCAGGCTTGCTCCATAGACACACAGTGCAGCTCGGGCCCCGCTCCCTCCTTACAGGATTTGATTGAGAGCAGCAGGAGCCAATGGCTCCCTCTGCTGCCTGTGTTTCCTGTGAGGAGGGGAACACAGACCAGTGCTGCTGCAGAAAGGAACAACGCTGGATCAAGAAAGGAATCAGGTAAGTATATAGGGAGGTGAGGGAAGGATAAAATTACTAGGGCATTTTTTACCTCTATGCAGGGAATGCATGGTGGGAAAAGTGGCTTGGCCTTAGAAACACTTTAAAGGGTTTTGATCCATTTTATCGTGCATTAAAACCCCAAAATAATCAAGTCATCATGACTATGCATACCATCTATGATATGCAGATCCTGTGGTTCTCTAATTCTGGGTCATTTAGCCACATTGTGTGCATATGTTTAGTAAGAAGCCCATATTAGTGGAACTTTATTTTTTTTAAATGGTGTAACCTATTTTTTTGGGCAAGAGATTTCATATTACTCTTCTACCTAAAAACCCTTTTCTCGTGCACAGTAACTGCCAATTCTTGGCATCTGTAAGATGTCTAGAATGGATGGAGCTAAGCGCTGGATTAATGTAACTCAAGCTTGCATACCAAAATTACATCATCAGTGGTTATCCAAAGGAGAAAGGACCCAAAAAAGTGGTGGAGGAGATTGTGGCAAAGGCAGAAAGAGCAGCAATTCACAACTCTGAACTGTCAGTATTGTAGAAGGGAAAACACAGAGGTGTGCCAACCATAACATACAAGAATGCTGTGCATATATCACATTTTAGGAGAGAGTGAAATGGGTCATGACAATGTTTAGGGAGTAGAAGCTGTATGTCTTGAATCTCTATGCAGAAAGTGTGGCGTTTAGGCAATACGCTTTACTGTCTAACATAAAATATTAAGGATGTAAGCTTTTGGGATAACTTAGATACATTCTTAAAGCTTTATTAATATATAAAGCCTGAACAAGTTCAGATATCCTGAACACTGGAATATTTAATCATTTAAATTAGCCAATAAGGGGTATTGCATAAACAATACTCTACTGCTGCTTGCGTCTTTGTGGAAAGCCAACAGCTGTGAAAGGCTGTCAGAGTAGATTGTTTACCAGGGAGGCAGGGAAGGTCAAAAGTGGCAAATAAACAATTTTACAGCCAGTTCTTAACTATGCTAGAAATAGGTTTAATTAACCCCTATTATATATTCCAGTGATGGGCTTTCTGTGGCAAGTGATTTACACCACCGAGAATTTGCCTCTTTCAGTCCTGGCTGACTACCCCCACCATGTATCCTGGCCTTTACTGTTCCATATGCAGGCCCATGACCAGGGCCGGATTCCAGACAAGGCCAACAAGGCCAGGCCTCGGGGCGGCAGTGGGTGCAGGGGCGGCACTGCGGCTGAGAGGAGAGGTCACTTTCATATCGGGAGTTCCCCCCCTGTCATGCGGATGGTGAGAGGAGAAAAAACAGAGGGAAGAGGAGGTGAGATAGTTCTTGGCAGCAGCAACCCCCCTCCTTCTCAATGTCATTTTGTCATTTTCGGCAGCAGCACTCCCCAATGCTCAATGTCCTTTTTGAAAGCAACACCCCCCCCCCCTTCTCAGTGTCCTGCCGAAAAAGTCCCCCGGCGGATAATGCCCCCCCCCCCGTACTGCGCAGGCGGGGGCGGCATTGAAGGACCCGGCCTTGGGGCGGCAAAGGGAGTAAATCCGGGCCTGCCCATGACCAGAATGGTGCCTATCAGCAGGTTGTGACGCAGACTGGAGGAATAAAGTACATATTTTGTATGGCTTTCTCAAAATGCTTTGGAGTCCTTGTGTCGGGGCAAGTAGGAGCACACTGAGCCATGGGCTCCAGGGTAGGGGGGAAGGGGCCTTCCCTCGGTGTGTGATCAGGGTGCAGTGTCAACTGGCTTTTGGTCTGAGCATCAGTGGTCAGTGGGAGGAATGGTGCCCCAACATTGGTGTTAGGGCCCTTTCACACATGCGAACCCTAAGTCTGCTTTTTCATTCACCCATGTACGGATGAAAAGGGGACATACATTAGTCCCTATGAGATCGCGGGTGTCAACGGATGAACATCCGCTGACACCCGATTACGGCCACTTCCGCATTCCTCCGATTCTGCAGACGGAGGAAACCCCTATTTTTCCTTCCGTCTGCGGATCGGATCGAGTGAACACGAACAGACGGTCCGTGTTCATCCGATCCCCCCGTAGGGGAGAGCGGAGAAAAGACAGGGCGGTCCCTGCACAGTGTGCGGGGACCGCCCTGTCATCTGCCGGCTCAGCGGGGATCAACGGAGCGATCCCCGCTGAGCAAGCGGAGGTTCACAGGGCGGATCATTACTGATCCACCCCGTGGGAAAGTGGACCTAAGTGGGAGTAATAAATGTACTAAAAGACCCACCAACATTGGTATCAGTGGGAGTAATAACATCCCCGGCACTGTTGGATTGTTTTTACTTTAACACCCATACACACACAAACTCCTTTAGGCCCCGTACACACGACCAAACATGTATGCTGAAACTGGTCCGCGGACCAGTTTCAGCATACATGTTCGGTCGTGTGTAGGCGCGAGCGTGCCGAATTCCAGCAAACATTTGCCCACCGGGCCTTTTCCCAGCAGACAAATATTCCTGGACGTGTTTTAAAACCGTCCGCTGGAATCCTGCCCGCTCGGACATGTACGGTCGTCGGTACAGACCTACCGTACATGTCCGAGCGCCCGCCGTCCCTCGCATGCGTCGAATGACTTTGACGCATGCGTGGAAGCCTTTAAATGGCAGGCCCGCCCACATCACCGCGTCATCGCTGCGTCATCGTCGCGGCGACGACGCGGACACGCCCCGCGTATTGTTTATGCGCGGACTTCTGTACGATGGTTAGTACAGCCATCGTACAGAAGCCCTCTGGCAGACATGTACGGTAAAAACGGTCCGACGGACCGGTTTCATCGTACATGTTTGCTCGTTAGTACCCGGCCTTATACATCAAAATTATTTTCAGTAGTAATAAAATGGAATGACAAAAAAAGGAATAAAATGTAATGATTACTAATAAAAGGCTTATGATTTGTATTTATTGCTGTAAGAATATATGATTGATTGTTTAGCTTTTGTTATTCTGTGCATGCAGCTACTGCCCAGCCGTCCCTAAACACTTACCTGAGCCCGATCTCGATTCAGCGATGTGCATAAGAGCAGGAACTCTCTTGGCTCACTCCCTCCTGGTTGGACAGAGAGGCAGCAGCGAGAGCCATTGGCTACTGCTGCTGTTAATCACAGCCAGCAAGGAGAGAGAGGGTGGGGCCGAGCTAGCTCTGTGTGTCAATGGACACACAAAGCTGGCTCAGGAGCAAGCACACACACGTGCCCCCATAGCAAGTGGCTTGCTATGGGGGAACTTGGCAGGAAGGAGGGGCCAGGATCTCCAGCAGGGTACCCGAAAAGAGGAGTATCTGGGCTGCACAGACAAAACTATTGCAAAGAGCAGTATGACATGTTTATTATTTAAAAAAAAACATTACAAACTTTACAATCACTTTAAGCTGTTCTTTTTGGCACATGAAAGTGAAATAGATAACATAACTAGTTTCATTTGTTGTAATTGATATGGTGGTGGAAGAGTTACAATGTTTATTTCCTTAATGAGCTTATTCCAGTTCTGGTGTGGGTACATGCCACATGTTTTATTATTATTTTGACTACTTGTGAACTTGGAGGAGGACAGTGTTTCCTGAAACCGAAGTTCTCAGTTCTGTGTAAGGCTGCATTCACATCTGAGCGACAGCCGCGTTCGCGTGTAGCGGCGTATTTTGCCGCGAGTACAAAACTTTCACTTTTTTTTTTTTTTTTTTTTCTCAAAGTCTTCCCATTGCTGTCAATGGGAAAATGCCTATGTCGCCTGAAAAAAAGGGTCCGGGACTTTTTTTCAGGCGACAGGCGTTCGGCGTCTATGAGATGTGAACCATCTCCATAGACAGCAATGGGAATTCTCCCCTCTAGCGACAGAAGCGTCCGGCGTCGGGCGTTTTGTCGCTCAGGTGTGAATGGGGTCTTACATGCAATTTTGAATAAAAAAAGCAGAAAGACCAGGTGTCCATCCCCTTTACTTGTTGGGATTTTTTTTATATATACATGTATGTATGTATGTATGTGTGTATATATATATATATATATATATATATATATATATATATATATATATACACACATACACACACACACACACACACACACACACACACACACAGTATGTATTGTAGAGAGTCAGCCTGGAGTAGGTTAAGAGAGGGTTAATGAAGAGGGTAGGTACTTTCTCTTCAGCCCTGTGTTTAAGCAGCTGGTCAAGGAGGCTGGATGGTGGCTGGTTTGCTATCAGTTCCGAGGAGACCTGAAAGCTGGATGGAAGCCTCCCTGCATTGTCTTGAACCTGCTGGGTAAGCTAGCCTGTAACTGGGACTTTTGCAATATTGTTGATGTTTTGGCTGTGATGCTGAACATGATTTAAAAAGTCTGTGTTGTACTGATGAGCAGAGTTTCTTGAGTTGTTTTGAGCTGCCCGTAAAGACAAATAGGCAGATTCAGAAAGACTTAGGCCGGCGTATCACTAGATACGCCAGCCTAAGTCTGAATCTGCACCGACGCAAATTTAAGCGTATTCTGGTAACCAGATACGCTTAAATTAGGCTAAGATACGAGCGGCGTAAGTGTCTTACACCGTCGTATCTTAAAGTGTAATTTTTAGGCTGGCTGCTAGGTGGCGCTTCCATTGCGTTCGGCGTAGAATATGTAAATCACTAGATACGCCTATTCACAAACGTACGCCCGGCAGACGCAGTACACATACGCCGTTTACGTAAGGCATTTTCAGGCATAAAGTTATTCCATCAAATAGCTGGACTAGTAATGTTAAGTATGGCCGTCGTTCCCGCGTCAAAATTTTATGTCGTTTGCATAAGTCGTCTGTGAATAGGGCTGGATGTAATTTACGTCCACGTCGAAACCAATACGTCTGTGCGGCGTACTTTGCCGCAATGCACACTGGGATATGTACACGGACGGCGCATGCGCCGTTCTTAAAAAACGTCAATCACGTCAGGTCACAGTTAATTTACATACAACACGCCCCCCACATCGTCATTTTAAATTAGGCGCGCTTACGCCGGCCCCATTTACGCTACGCCGCCGTAACTTAGCAGGCAATTACTTTGTGAATACAGTACTTGCCTTGCTAACTTACGACGGCGTAGTGTAAATACGATACGCTACGCCGCCGCAAGGATGCGCCCGCATACCTGAATCCAGCTAAAAGTCTGCCATTATTTTCCTGTTTTGCTGAATAAAGAGAACTTTAAGTTGACTGAAGTTCCTCCCAGCCCCTGTTTACCCCTTGGGTCCCGATAATATATATCATCTAATGAGCTACTGCAGCCCTCAATTTCCACTGAGGGGGAGTTTGGAATTTAGCTGAGGGCGAGTGAGGAGACGTATCAGGGGAGGGGAGAGGGGGGGGTTTGGGCGGGCACTGGTGAGGCTGCACTGATGGGTACTGATAAAGTTGTTGTTTATTTTTGTAACTTAATTCTGCATAAAACATTCAACAGTGTAATTTCTTGAGATAATTTATGAGGGCGTGTTTAGGGGTGGCATTAGTGGCGGGGCAGGATAGCGGTTGGGTGGGGCAACTGGTGGCGAGTAACTCTTAGGGCACTTTCACACTGAGGCGGTGGGGGCTTCGGCAGTGAAGCGGAGCTTTACCATAGTTTTAGCTACACTTTTCGGCTGCTAGCGGGGCACTTTTTAACCCCCGTTAGCAGCCGATGAATGAGGTTTACTATTGCCGAATAGTTTTGGAGACAATTCGGCGGTGATGCCAATTGATTTCAATGGGCAGGGGCACATTAGGAGCGGTGTATTCAACACTCCTAAAGTGCCCCAAACATGCTGCTTGCAGGACTTTATCTAACGTCCAGCAAGTGCACTGCTCCAGTGTGAAAGCACTCTGGCTTTCACACTAAAGTGACAGGAGAGGCGTTTGCAGGCGCTCAGTGTGAAAGTAGCCTTAAGGCCTGGCTAGTAGCTCAGGACTTGAGATTTTGAGCCCTGAGCTACTGTGTATGTGTGTGTATGTATATGTGTATGTATATATATATATATATGTATATGTATATATATATATATATATATATGTGTGTGTGTGTGTGTGTGTGTGTGTGTGTGTGTGTGTGTGTGTGTGTATATATATATATATATATATATATATATATATATATATATATATATATATATATATATATATATATATATATATATAGAAAACACAAACAATTAAAATATACATTGCATCTATATTCAATAATTTAAATATCCAAACATGGAGCAGAACAAATGTGTATATACAATAATCTTACCAGATGTGGTAGGTGATGTCAGTGTGCTGTGCGTAGTCATAGGTAATGATGGGTCTCCTTATTCAAAGAAAAGTAAATAGTAAATTGTCTACATTGTCTTAAAAGTTTAATAAAACATCAAAACAGAGTACAAAAAAGTACTTCAAAACCACAACACTGCATTCCGCGAACCTTAACCCTTTCCCATATCCCCAAGTCTTCCTAAACTATTCAAAATATAGATCACAAGGGGAAGCTCCGCTTGTTTGCACCCTCCCCCTCTCCACTGCCACATTTTGGGGGGGATCAAGTACCTGGTTTTGACAGCTACCCGCTCTTACTTCTGGCTCAGGTGGCCACGGCGATCTTAGCCAGAGGTTTAGCCCCCTCCTTCCCCTCACAGTCTTCTGGGATACATCACAGGTCCCAGAAGAGTATGGGACCATTCTCAAGGAGCAGTGCGACTTGCAGTAGGAAACAGGCTGTGACACCGTAAGGCTTAATTTCCTGTTTCCCTTACTAGATATGCCAGAGCCTGAAGCCGATTGAAGAATCAGTTTGTGTGAGGATATTGCTGAATCCCTGGACAGGTAAGTGTCCTTATATTAAAAGTTAGCAGCTACAGTATTTGTAGCTGTTGACTTTAAATTTTTTTGGGGGAACCTGGAGCTCCTCTTTTATGCCTCGTACACATGACCAGTTTCCCCGTCCGGAAAACTGCCATGACAGCTTTTGGCTGGGAAAACTGGCCGTGTGTATGCTCCATGGCAGTTTTCCCGACAGGAAAAATGAGAACATGACCGACGGTCTTTTTCCCGGCAGTTTTCCTATGGGAAACACTGCGATGGAGCATACACACCGCCGGGATTTCTGACCAAAGCCCTCATGGCAATTTTCCTGCAAGGAAAACAGGCCGTGTGTAGGGGGAAAAAGCTGCCGAGCAGGTTCTCGGTTTTCCCGCCGAAAACCGATCGTGTGTACAAGGCATTAGTCTGACAAATTCTTCCAGTTTCACGATGTATAGATTCTGATAGAAATTGCAAAAAATGTTTAGCAATTTGGATCATGTATGAGGTTATCTGTTCAGAAATATGGAAGATTTTATGGCCGTGACTGACCTCTCTTCATTTCCTCAGTGCCTTGGCTAACATTCTTCCTGTTATGTTACGGACCATGCTCATAAAACCCATGGGCTACATATCTCAGTTTTGTTTGAACTTGTTTAACTAGAAGTTGCAACCGCTTTTGGTTCATGTCTTCTATTTTCTGGCTGCATTTGTGTCTATTTTTGGTCTGCAGTATTTCAAGAATGAGCTAATGAGTCTCTTTGGGAGAAAGTCATGGGGGAGAAGAATTTCTTCTATGACTGCTTGTGTCCCTTCCAGACTGACAGACACTTATCTGCTGTATTTTGCTCAAATAAAGATTAAGTAGCTAGTTTAACAGCTTTAAAAGCTGCTACATCATCCCAAATTCTGTCATTCAGGTGCCAGATACAGTGGGCCAGATCCTCAGAGCAAGTACGCCGGCGTATCTACTGATACGCCGGCGTACTTTCAAATTACCCGTGTTGTATCTTTAGTTTGAATCCTCAAACCAAGATACGACGGCATCTGGGTTAGATCTGACAGGCGTACGGCTTCGTACGCCTTCGGATCTAAGATGCAATACTTTGGCGTCCGCTGGGTGGCGTTCACGTCGTTTTCCACGTCAGGTATGCAAATTAGCTATTTCCGACGATCCACGAACGTACGAGCGGCCGGCGCATTCCTTTACGTCGTCTCTAGTCGGCTTTTTCCGGCGTATAGTTAAAGCTGGTATTTTGCGGCGTATAGTTAGACTTGCCATGTTAAGTATGGCCGTCGTTCCCACGTCGAAATTAAAATTTTATTTTTTTGCGTAAGTCGTCCGTGAATCGGAATGTACGTAAGTCCCGTCTAAGTTAAAAAAATGACGTCCTAGCGACGTCATTTAGTGCAATGCACGCCGGGAAATTTCGGGACGGCGCAGGGACGTGCTTCATTTAAATAAAACCCGCCCCCTAATCGCCGATTTGAATTCCGCCGCCAGAGATACACTACGCCGCCGTAACTTACGGCGCAAATTCTTTGAGGATTCAAAGCAGCCAAAAGTAAGTTACAGCGGCGTAGCGTATCTCACATACTCTGCGCCGATCTATTTCTATGTGGATCTGGCCCAAATTCTGGATGGGCACAAGCACATGGTTTGACAGAGTAATCTGTTCAGTGAAAAAAAACACACAGAGAATCTAAGTAGAATTGGTCCACATACAAGAAATCAATCTTAAGCCTCATACACACGGTTGGACTTCAAACTTTTCTGTGGATTTTTGTTTGAAGGGCATTGGCCGTGAACTTGGTATGCATACACACGGCAGGACTTTTTCGGCAAACTTTCCCCAAATCACGTGGTTTTTCAGCTCTTTTGGTCAACTTCTGCTATTGTTGGTTGATTTTAAAGCATGCGTGCGGGAGACTTCTTTCTGGCAAGGTCCGGGCCTTGAGCCGAGAATTCCCTGTGCGCATGCGCCGCTGCAGTCAGCGGCTCACTGTGATGGGAATATCTCCTAAACCATAAAGGTTTAGGAGATATTTTTTTTATAGGCTTACCTGTAGGTAAAAGTAAAAAAATGACTACACAACCACTTTAACATTGGTTTTGAGCATGCGTGTTTGTACTTTAGACAAAAGTCCGATGGACTTCTGTACACACGATAGGACTTTGCACCGTAGGACTTTTGTTGCCGAAAAGTTTGTCCGTTTGCAGAGCGAACATTTGTCCAATGAAAACCGAAAAAGTTTATCCTATGTTGCAGTTCAAAAGCTCCTGAGGAAGCGGCTACGATCCGCGAAACTTGTTGAGCAACTTTTACATATGTCAAGACTTACCGACTCGGGCCACACCAACCTTATGTGTCATATCATGTTGGCGACAGAGTTAACAACAATCTAAGCGTATATCCGTGGCTGTCTCACCTGGTCTTCTATTTTGACATTTGTATTTTACTAAGTGTTTTATATATTTTCTTAGATGCATTTGGCATCCTTGAAGTGTACTATATTTATAGATTATTAAAAATATTTTTTTTTACATTTATAAGTAGTGCCTACAAAGTCCATCTTTTCTCCATATCTCTTAAACATTTACTAAGGATGTGGCACTATATTTACTAATAGTGTTGATTGCCACCCAAGGGCACAGCAATCAAAATCTAGCGAGTTAGGAGCAGGGCCAGAGACTCCAAGTCATTTTTTAGAGTAAAGTTCTGCTTTAACAAACCAAAAGGGGACAAATAGTTTATAGATGGGGTTTCAATATATTTTAACAAAAAAATTCAGTGCCACTTACGGATGCAGGAGAGGTTTCCATACTTCCAGTAGGCCTTTTTAGTGGTACTGTTAAATACACATATGGCAAAATTTGATGTACCCGCTTTTCTTTTGTAGCCGTCCAGGCATCTATACCGTATATACTTGTCTGTTTCTGAGAATTGTTCCACTTCTGCGTTTTTCACTGTTTTAAGGGCACCGCAGTCTGATTGGGTAGAAAAGGGGAAAAACATGATGTGTAAAGGAACACTTCATGGCTCAACAAGCACATTCAAACTGTACATGATAAAAAAAAAAAATATTTTTTCAGAATGCTCTTTAGCTTGCACGAAACCCATGAATAGACTCTCTCTAAATTATAAAGCACAATGATAAACTTAAGAGATGGCCAAAGAGGCAGTTAGTCTCGTATATAAATACTAGTTTTGTTCTCTATAGCAATAAATCATATTTCAGCTGTGTTTAGGCCGGGTTGGAAAATTAAACCTAAAATCTACTGTAACTTGACAGTTCTTGCAGGGAAAGAAAATGTCCCACTATGAATAAAGTATCATTGGCTGATTTTCTTTAAGAAGTTGCACAGCGTGCTCTCAGCACAGGTGTGCATATATGCAGCCCCATGGTAGAAGCCCCACTTTAATGAGGTCACATATGCGTACATTGAGTAGGAAGGGGCTAACAAGTCAGTATGATTATTTGCATGGCCTCTTTTTTTTTATGTGTAAAAGAAAAAAAGTGAAAACACTATACATTGTCCTTGGATTTACAAGTCTTTGAACATCTTCTAAACAAGGCCAAAAATGTTGCAGAAGACCTTGTGCATCGTCTGTTTAATGCAGAACTCAGTTGAAGTTTAAATATTTGTATCGGGCCGTTTTACCTGCTAGAGCAGGGGTCCTCAAACTACGGACTGCGGGTCAGATATGGCCCGCCAAGGTAATTTACCCAGCCTGTGGGCAGACTGGCCATTCGAGCACTGGAGCCCTTACAACAAGCAGTCTGCACTCAGCACTCAGAGATTCCCATGGACCCCCTCCCATAGGGGGGAACTGGACCAGTCTTCGATGTGCCTGTTGACATTGGTAAGTTGGGAGTAGCTCTGTGTGATCCAAAAGCACTCCTCTCTCTAATCCCTCTGCACTGGAGAGGCTGCGCTTATGGGCACTGGTGAGGCTGTGTTGATGGGCACTGGTGAGGCTGCGCTGATGGGCACTGGTGAAGCTGCGCTGATGGGCACTGGTTAGGCTGTATTGATGGGTACTGGTCAGGTTGCACGTATGGGCACTGGTGAGGCTGCATTAATAGGCACTGGTGAGGCTGCGCTGTTGGGGGACTGGATCAATGCAGCCTGAGCAGTGCCCAACAGTCTGAGGGACAGTGAACAGACCCCCTGTTTAAAAAAGTTTGAGGACCCTTGTGCTAGAGTATTTGTAATTCTGTGCAGCCAACTTTGTGTAAGCAGCAGAGCCAAAGGCTCAACATTCAGTGCAGCAGCAGCACAGTTTATTCATAAAAGCACCCAATGCCTGCTGACTGGACGGTGAAAAAGTGATGAGGTCATTATGCAGGTCAACTCTATTACCCCCTCGTCACCAGAATATCATAGCTGGGGCTGCTGTCAGTCAAATCCAGTGAGGAGGAGATGGGGGGGCTAAGCCATGCTGAAGTGTCAGTAGACACACATAGCCCGGCTCAGGATCGAGCCCTCACTGAGTGGCTTGCTATGGGGTCACTCGGAGAAGAGGAGGAGCTAAGAGGACCATTGGGGACCCCAGAAAAGAAGGTTTAAGGCCACTCTGTGCAAAACCATTGCAGAAAGTATAACATGTTTGTTATTTAAAACAAAATAAAGAAAGCATTTACAACCACTTTGCCATAATTTTTTTTCACTTGTTGATGAACCAAAAGAACCAAAAGTACAGTACCTGGATTTGATCAGCCTCTTGCAGTCCCTGGTCTACAAAGTTTGAGTGTGAGAGAAAAAGGCAGAAGGAGCTAATCAGTTCATGTAAGCACTGCATAAACTGTTGGCGCTATATACAGTAAATCCTGTATAATAATAATAATAATGTACTGACAAGAAGCTTACTTATAGGGGGAGAGGGCAAAGTGACACGGAGATGAGCTCATCACTGTTCTGCTTCTCCTTTTACTGTCCTCACAGACTGGGGATGGGTCCAGCAAAGTCTGGACTCATGCCGCGTACACACGATCATTTTTCGGCATGTAGAAAAAACGAAGTTTTTCCAACTTCATCATTAAAACGACGTTGCCCACACACCATTGTTTTTAAAAAATGCTCTAGCAAAAGCACGGTGACGTACAACACGTACGACGGCACTATAAAGGGGAAGTTCCATGCGGATGACGCCACCCTTGGAGCTGCTTTAGCTGATTCCGTGTTGGTAAAAGACTATTCGTGCTTTTCTGTCTGTTACGTGATGAATGTGCTTACTCCATTATGAACCGTAGTTTTACCAGAACGAGCGCTCCCGTCTCGTAACTTGCTTCTGAGCATGCGCGGGTTTTTAGCGTCGTTTTAGCCCACACACGATCATTTTTTACAACCCGAAAAACTACATCGTTTAAAATGTCGTTAAAAAATGTAGCATGTTCTAATTTTTTTGGGGCGTTTTTCAGAACCCGAAAAATGATGTGAAGCCCACACACGATCATTTTAAATTACATTTTTTGAAAACAAAGTTTTTTCATGCCGAAAAATTATCGTGTGTACGCGGCATCAAGCTGGCCATACACTATACAATTTTTTTGTTCAATTTTCTTTAGATTTACCTTCAACTGTGTAGTGCAAGGGCCTGCCTGACTGTATACACATTAAAAGTGTTTAGGTTTGACCTCATATTATATGGTTTTGGTAAATCTAAAGGAAAGTTTAATAGGAAAATTGTATAATATATGGCCAATCTTAGAGTAGGTTGAATGATAGTGAAATACTACAGGGCAGAGCTGTGTATTAAAACTGAATATTGCAAGAAACTTTGCTTTTTAATTCTTATTTTGTTTTATGAACCATTAAAGCTTATCATAGCACCCAAACTTTAGTAATGTTTGCAGAACCCGCTTTAAACCAAGAGTAGGTAGGTTCGGCTCGTTCCTACTCTAAAGAAATGTACATTCTGACAAAATGCGCATGATTAATACATATTTTGGCCCGGATTCACGTAGCACTTACGCCGACGTATCTCGAGATACGCCGCGTAAGTGTAAATGTGCGCCGTCGTATCTGTGCGCCGCACCCACAGAACTAGATACGCCTGAAAATAGGCTTCTTCTGACCGACGTAAGTTTCCTAAGCCGTCGTATCGTGGGCGCATATTTACGCTGGCCGCAAGGGGCGCTTCCATTGATTTACGATTAGAATATGCAAATGAGGGAGACACACCGATACACGAACGTACTTGCGCCCGGCGCATTCATATACGCGGTTTACGTAAGGCTTACGTCCGGCGTAAAGTTATCCCTCATAAAGCAGGGGTAAGTCATGTTAAGGTATGGACCAGGGAACAGCCATCGTATTTTACGTCGTTTACGTAAGTCGTACGTGAATGGGGCTGGGCGTAGGTTACGTTCACGTCGTAGGCATTGAGACGTCGTATCTTAGGGCGTAAATTCGACGTGATTCTGAGCATGCGCCGTTCGTTCGGCCCATCATTTGCATGGGGTCAAGCTTCATTTAAATGGATCACGCCCACTACCTTCCTACTTTGAATTAGGCGGGCTTACGCCGGCCAATTTACGTTACGCTGGTGCAACGTAGGGAGCGAGTGCTTTGTGAATACTGCTCTTGCCTCTCAGAGTTACGTCGGCGTAGCGCATATGAGATGCGCTATGCCGGCACAAAGATGCGCTAGATTTCCACTAGATCCACAAGATTATTCAAACTCAGAGATCATTTGCCGCCAAACCTGCTGACATTTTAAAGAAATTTAACAAGAGTAATGTAGAGCGACTGATATGGATGTTGAACAAGAGAAGTATTTGATGCGTCACATTTTCTTAAATTAATGGGAAAGATTGTAATAATTTTAAATGATCCAGTTTCTAAAGTGAAATAACGGAAACAACTGGAAAATTTCACAAAAGGTAAGGATAGTGGACCGAATGGTTTTGTGACTTTGGGGCATATTTATAAAGTAGGGACCGTGACATTCACCAAATATTTAATTTCGGGTAAATTGAATGCTGTCATTTAAAACACATACACCTGGAAGATTCACCTGCAGTGAATGCACATTCACTGCTTTTTAAAATATCCCCCTTCGTGTTACAGAATGACTAAGGGTTTCAAATTGTCACTTGGCAATTATTAGTTACTTCGATTTCAAAACAGTGGAAATATCAGAATTATCCTAAATCATTCTATCCCATAATCTTGCTTAGGCAAATTGAAAACACATGTTACACAAATGTTAGCTAACCATCTTACTACTATTTTCCCCAATATTTTTTCTAAATAACCAAATGAGTTTATTTTAAAAAAAAAAGTACTTGTATTAAAAATTCATATACACAATGCAAGAAATGTGACAGTGGCTTTAACTCCCATCTCTGACGTTTGCCTATTATAAGGCTTACCATTTAGGAGATATTTACTGTGCATGCAGCCAGTGACATCCTGTGCCGTAATCGGTGGCTCCCATATACGGCACAGGACGTCACTGGCTGCATTTCCTTTATGATTTTCAGCTTTGAAGCTTGATATTTTTTTGCTGATGATTTGTTAATAATGGTACAAGAGCCTACTAAGGCTATTACTAATATCTTCAAAATAATTTATGATTTTTACACTTATTTGAGCTTTAACATATGTTTCTAAAAAATATATAATATCTGTTATGTTATTATAGGGAGCTAAAACCATAACAATTGTAGTTAATTTGGGTCTGAACTGGCTACCAAAGCAATCCATCCCGTTACCTTTATTGTAAAAGATATTTACCTTTTTTTAGTCATTTCAATCTATTCTGTAAGTAAAAAGACTAAAACTTGATTTAAACGTTTTAAAAATGTACTTCTTTCTATGGATGCTAGAATAATTCTGTTTTCCCCACAATAATGTACACACAAATTATTAATTTGCCTTTTATTATTAAGCAGAATATTCAACATTTGTTGACTCTTGCCTTTCTAACATTTATTAAAGGAGTGACACTTGCCTTTCTAATATGTATTAAAGGGGTGAAAGTATGAAGATTGGTATGCAAAAAAAAATAATTGTCTTTATTAAAAGTACGGTGGATATAATTTTCCAAATCTTAGATGATTTTCAGTGGTATGTTATTATGGTGGTAAATGTATGTTATTTTAAAATCTCACAATAAGAATATCTCAAAAATATTGATAAAATCTATAAACCAAACGGGGGTTTAGCGTATTACAGTACTTATGATTCTGTCAATCTCTGTGAAAGTAAGTGCTTAAAATGTTATGTTTTTTTTTTTTTTTAAATGTTAAATACCTGGAAATAGCAACTGTATGTACATACACTACACTGTTGAAATGTCATGGGATTTTTCAGTAAAAGAAGCATTATTAAAAGCTCTTTACATGTTTTTTTCTTTTTAAAGTAGTCTTTTACACCTATAATATACGATTTCAAGATTCATATGAGAGCTGGCCCGGAGCTTTCATAATATCAAATTTTATTGTTAGATGCTTTATATTATACTCTTTCTTTTTAAATTTTGGACGAAGATTTACAAGAATGCTATTTATACAAAATATGTTTTACAATTCTTATAAAATAAGGAATATAAAAATGTAGGTAATATAACCCTAGTATTTGAAAAGGACATTTGATCATGTAGAGATACAATTTTTTCAGAATAAAATTCCACAATATATAGGCTCATTTTACAAATATACTCAAAGAATCTAAATCTTCTTTGCCTCTCTCTGAGGAGTTGTCAATATAATACAATTTCCTAATTAGGCCACAGTTATTTGAAGTGAATTATCCAAATTAATATTCTGTAGAAATTTCTATGCATTAAAGTGAAAAAACTTCAGAGTATACCACCCCCCCCGGCCCTCCGTTATACTTACCTGACCCCTCGAAAGTCCCGCGCTCGGTCCCAACATCCTCTTCGCCGCTCAGCCTGGCCGCTGATTGGCTAGAGCGGATGGATTGAAAGCAGCGCAGCCATTGGCTGGCGCTGCTGTCAATCACATCCAGTGACACGGGGCCGAGTGATACAGTGAGTGGCTATGGCCGCTCGCTGTATCACGGGAGCGCGCCTGCAAGGACTACACACAATGCAAGCTCTCTCGCATGAATGTGTGTAGTTCTTGTGGGGAGGACCAGAGACAGCTGCCGTGGGACCCCAGAAGACGTAGATCGGGGCCACACAGTGGAGGTAAGTATAACATGTTTGTTATTTTTTTTTTTATTACAACCCCTTTAGAGTTTTTTTTTATTCTTTTTCCTTAAATGTAATGTTGCGTACACACAACCATTTTCATGATGAGAAAAATGCATTTTTTTACATTAGTCATTAAAAACGACCGTGTGTGGGCTCCAGAGCATTTTTCTCGACGTGAAAAATGGGCATTAAAAATTTAGAACATGCTCTATTTTTTCTCGTTGTTTTTCACGTCATGAAAAACGGTCGTGTGTAGGCTTTAACGACGAGGAAAAAAATGCGCATGCTCAGAAGCAGGTTATGAGAAGGATGTGTTGTTCGTCACCGCACTTTGCTCGAGCATTAATTTTTTCACGATCGTGTGTATGTAAGGCAAGCTTGACAAGAATCACATCGAGAAAAATGTTGTTTTTTATATGACATTAAAAACGGAAGTGTGTACGTGGCATAATTCTTTGTAAAGTAAATACCTGTATTCACTACATTTACTAAGCTATGGGGAAGATTCCCTTGCAAAGTGAACGGCCTATATGCCTTTAGAACGGTGTTTCTCAACCTTTTTTCAGTCAATAGTTTTACATAACGCACACGTAGGACACCCAACGTTAGAGGTGATTTATTCTTTCAAAGCAAATACACTTTTGCAAATTGATACTGACTAGTATTCCAATGTTTCGCTTCTCTCTGTTTTTCTCCATCACTCAGCTAATGTGACCCCAACGCTGATAGAAAGGGGCAGTGGAGGGTCAAACAAGGATGCTATGCAGGCGACCAACATCCACCTTATCAACTGATTATGCCATTGGTCGTTAGGACACTGGCAGCTAGAAGGTTGTAATGGTGCACAATGAAAACACGTGGCTTTGTGTAACTAAAAGGCAGGCTTCATTTACATGCTGGCTTGTATACAATTTTTGGCAAGGCATCCCTAAAGAAACCTCAAGGCACCCCAGGGTGCCTGGGCATCCTGGTTGAAAAAGGCTGCTTTAGAAAATCATCCCCAATGTGTATTGTATACTCCTTAAAGGGGTTCATAATAAGCATCCTTTACCTGCAGACATTCCTCTTTTCACTTCCTCATTGTTCGTTTTTGCTGAGAAGTTGCTCTATTTCTTCTCTGTTCTGTTCACTTCCTGCTTGTCTGATTTTACTGACCACCGTGACGGGAGGGTTTACTGCGGTGGTCAGTAACGTGCTCACCCCCTCCTGCGAACTACATCTGTGTGGCAGGACGCTCTCTACGTGTTAGAGACCTCAAGGAGGTGTGAATTACTGGGCGTGCCACAATTCATACTGGGAAATGTAGTTCTTACATGAACGAACAATGCAAACCAGGAAGTGAATGAGAGAACAGAAACTAGAATGCCGGAGGTGATATAGATGAAGGAATTTAATAGGTATTTACTCGTTTTTTAACAGAATCATTACACTATTCTATCTGTCTACCTTGCAGACATTAATTTTAGGCAAAACATTTTTTTCCTTTACAACTCCTTTAATTTTATAATAAATATAGGTGAAACTCATTTATAGCGATATCTCTTCAGAAAATCTCCATATAAACTGTTACAAAATTAGTGTAAGTAGTAAATAAATTGGTAATTTTTTTTTATATTTGGTCAAGGTACATTTGTGATAATTTTTACTTTTATTTTGATTGAACAACTTCTTTTTGACTTTCTTAAATCTCAAGATTTTTTGGCTACAGCTTCAGTCACATAACTTACATTTAATAAAATGTACCCCATGTTCTGCTGGGTTTTGCTTACTGTAAAAACCTTCTCTCCAGTAAAACCAGATCATCTTAACAGTGCGGAACTTCCACCACTACAGGGGTTAATTGCCTCAGGTCTAACATTGACGTGCATTAACCTCCCTGGCGGTATGATTATGTCAGATTTTTTATGCTAAAAGCAGTACAATTGTTTTGCATGGAAATTTGGCGTTTTAGATTATAGGCCTGTAATTCTTAGAAATAACTCACTTTAATCTGTCCAAACAAGAGTCTAGTAGACATCCCGGGTATGATAAAGTTTGAAAAAAAAATCATAATTATAATATAATAAATAACTATAAATAATTATAACAAATAATATAAAAATAATAAAAATTAATTAATAATGTAATCAAATCAAAAACACTGAAATTTGCTCGGTTTCAGAATTGTCGCTGTCATTACTTTCAGTATTTAATGACTAATTTTCCCACAAATCACTATCGCTCGATTCTGCAAGTGATTCTAATTTATTTTCGCTGTTTTCTAGCTGGTTTAAAAGCACTTTTGACGTAAACGGACACTTTTTGGTTGCTATGGACAATCTCACATTTCCAGGCATAAAGAACAGTATTTATAATATAAAACTGCATGCAGGGTACTGGACAAACCACTAGGGACAAAGGGGATGTGAAATTATTTGATAGAGTCTGTAAGATTGTGTACTGTATTTTCACTTTTTGAATTTGGCGCCGAGCTCCGTCCCCGTGCGTCGCAACGCTCGCAGGGAACAGAGACGTAGAATTTAAGAATTTAAATTGATTGAAAAACTATAAAAAAATATTTTATGTACAAAACAAAAATGTTACACAGATAAGAGATATATAGCTGCTAATATTTAGTTTTTCTTTTTTAAGTTACAGTTTATATTTGCTCAGATGAGAACAGCCATAAAGCTATTGGAAAGTTAACTGACCACATGTTTATGGGTGTGGTTATTATGGAAACTATTCAATCAACAGCAGCTGCATTAGCAATATAACAAAACACAAACACTAAAGCGCTGGTTTATTTGAATGTTTTAAAGGATTTTTCACTGAATCATAAATAAATTACCCAAAGTCTATGCTAATTACTTGTATGATTGGGGAAAATAGTCTTTGAAATTAGTTATATACAGTGTAGCTTGTCTGCATTCATTATGAAAAGACTAAATGCAGTGCAGGAAATTTTAATTTTTGCTGGGTGCCTCATAGAAAACCATACAGTTTGCCACCAGCTAAAGCACCTGAAAACTGCCCCAGTGTGAAAGGGGTCTCAATGTTGCTGTCCAAAGGTGGCCTCTGTGCTCCTTCATCCAGAGTGTAGGCACTAACAAAAAAAAAATGTGGCCACCACATCTGAGGATTGGTAAGCTGCACTATATTACATTTTTGATTTTGAGTTTAATACCACTTTAAATCCCAGAGACATTCATTTATCCCATTAGGCTAAACTTCCAAGTAGATATTGAAAAACACCAAATAATGCAGTTGTATTTTTTTATATGTAGCACTACCCCCGGAGGAGCTGCTGGTTGTTTTGGGTGGCACATTTACCTCGTGGCTCTTCCGAATTCCTAGGGGTGAATGGTGCATATAGCAATAGTAAAGGAATGTCCGCAACAAATGTCTTTTCTGTGCTCTTTATTACATAGCCGGGTAAAAACAAATTACGCCTGGATCTCCTTAACCACTTAACGACCCCTTCACGCCGATATACGTCGGCAGAATGGCACAGCTGGGCACATCAACGTATATGTACGTTGTCCTTTAAGCCCAGCCGTGGGGTCACGGGGGCGCGCGGCCCAGTCCGAAGCTCCGTGACCGCAGGACTCGCGGACCCGATCGCCGCTGGAGTCCTGCGATCGGTCCCCGGAGCTGAAGAACGGGGAGAGCCGCGTGTAAACACGGCTTCCCCGTTCTTCACTGTGGCGGCTGCATCGATCGTGTGATCCCTTTTATAGGGGGACACAATCGATGACGTCACACCTACAGCCACACCCCCTACAGTTGTAAACACACTTGAGGTCACACATAACCCCATCAGCGCCCCCTGTGGTTAACTCCCAAACTGCAATTGTCATTTTCACAATAAACAATGCATTTTAAATGCATTTTTTGCTGTGAAAATGACAATGGTCCCAAAAATGTGTCAAAATTGTCCGAAGTGTCCGCCATAATGTCGCAGTCATGAAAAAAATCGCTGATCGCCGCCATTAGTAGTAAAAAAATAATAATTAATAAAAATGCAATAAATCTATCCCCTATTTTGTAAACGCTATAATTTTGGGCAAACCAAACGCTTATTGCGATTTTCTTTTTTTGCCAAAAATAGGTAGAAGAATACTTATCGGCCTAAACTCAGGAAAAAAAAATGTTTTTATATATTTTTGGGGGATATTTATTATAGCAAAAAGTAAAAAATATTTTATAAAATAATTTATTTTCAAAATTGTCGCTCTATTTTTGTTTATAGCGCAAAAAATAAAAACCACAGAGATGATTAAATACCACCAAAAGAAAGCTCTTTGTGGGAAAAAAAGGACGCCAATTTTGTTTGGGAGCCACGTCGCACGACCGCGCAATTGTCAGTTAAAGCGGCACGGTGCCGAATCACAAAAAGGGGCAAGGTCCTTTAGCTGCATTTTGGTCCAGGTCTTAAGTGGTTAACGCCGCCCAGGTACCGACTGACAGGTGATCAATCCTTCAGTGTCCAGCTACCTTGATCCCCGGTGGTTTGTCGAAATCCTTTTGGACCGCCAGCCTCTCATTTGCGCTCCTCAGACGGACTCCCCACCGAACAGCTATACCGCTTGGGATCCTCAGAGGTGGGAACCCAGTCGATCACTGGGTCCCCGTCGCTGCTCAAATGTTCCGGACCAACATGGTCCCGGAACCAGGAACACACGCCCCGGACAGGTAGGCCATCACGCCGGTGGGGCGCCGTGATGTGGTCACCCTAAAGGTGGGTGCCACACTGAACGAAGAACATGAACCCAGAACTAATAGCGTCTGCCCCATAAAGACCCTCCCCCAGCATGCACAGCTAGGCTCAACCCTCCTTTTTGGCTGCTGGGGAAGAGCACCAAAACCTTGACTCCACTGCTGCCATCTACTGCACTGGGAAGAACACCCCAGGTCAACAGAATGTGCCCACAGCATAGCCAAGCTGAGACAGAGACCCTGCTTTGAACATAATAATTAGGATCAGAGTCTAACTACACTCTGATCCCCCTCTAAATTTAAATAGCACCGGCTCTCTTAAAGTAACCAGGCGCTACATATAGTTACAGTAAATTATTAAGGTTGAAATAAGATTGGTACAATGCTGTGAAAAAGTATTTTCCCCCTTTCTGATTTTTTTTTTTTGCATATTTGTCACACTTAGGCCCCTTTCACATGTACGGATCAGGTGAGGATCTGTACATGTCTCATCCGCTTGCTCAGCGGGGATCGCTCCGTTGATCCCCGCTAAGCCGGCAGATGACAGGGCGCCCTGTCAGATTTCCGCTCTTCCCTATGGGGGGATCGAATGAACACGGACCGTCTGTCCGTGTTCACCCGATTCGATCCGCAGACGGATGGAAAAATAGGATTTTCCTCCGTCTGCAAAATCAGACCATAGCGGGGACCAATGAGATCGGGTTTAAGCGGATGAACATCTGCTGACACCCACTATCCCATAGGGATACATGTATGTCTGTATTTCATCCGAAAATGGATCGATGAAATACAGACATACTGTCCGCATGTGTGAAGGGGCCCCTAAATTACTCAGATCATCAAAGATAACCAGAGTAAATACAAAATGCAGTTTTTAAATGATGGTTTAATTTATTAAGGGAAAAAAGCTGTTCAAGAAATATTTCTTAAACTACAAAAAAGAAAAAGGCAAGCTGGAGGGCTAAGTAGAAAAAAAGAACTATTAGTTTACATTAATTGATTAAAATGTATAAAAATATATAAGGAACATATATCTGATAAATTAGGGAAATATTGGGAATAAAGGAGGATATAAGGTCAGAAAAACATCTAAAAATAGGCAAAAAGATTGTGATATTAAAAATAAATTGTTGATATGCTATTATTTATAATATTGTGGATATTTCTAATTCTTCGTTAATGCCTCCAGGTTTGAGAGTATCTAAAGAATATATCCAATACGTCTCTCTCTCGCATAGTCGGTGAAACCTTTCGGCTTCCGAGAGTTTATTGGAGATTTGTTCAATGACCCAAACTCTTAGGCCTTCGGTAGATTTATTATGGCATTCGGCGAAGTGACGAGGTACACTGTGTTTGTCCCTGCCTCCCTCAATTTTTCTCCTATGTTCCCCAAATCTTTGGCAAAGTGGTCGTATAGTGCGGTCTACATTGAGGGGCTGGCAAGGACAGATCAGTGCATAAACAACAAATTCGGAGCCACAATTATAAAAATCGCCACACATGTACGTTTTTCCTTTTGTGGTAAATTGTTTTTGGCCGTGGTTTACAAAAGAACATGTTTTACATGCAGCCTTTTTGCATTGAAACATCCCTTTTAGAGATATCATAGGAACATATTCTGAAACTAATGATGTTTTTAGCTTGCTAAACATGTTCTTTTGTAAATCACGGGCAAAAACAATTTACCACAAAAGGAAAAATGTACATGTGTGGCGATTTTTATAATTGTGGCTCCGAATTTGTTGTTTATGCACTGATCTGTCCCTGCCAGCTCCTCAATGTATGCCGCACTATACGACCACTCCGCCAAAGATTTGGGGAACATAGGAGAAAAATAGAGGGAGCCAGGGACAAACACAGTGTACCTCATCACTTCGCCGAATGCCATAATAAATATACTGAAGGCCTAAGAGTTTGGGTCATTGAACAAATCTCCAATAAACTCTAGGAAGCCGAAAGGTTTCACCGACTATGCGAGTATGTGGTTTATGTGGTTTACCTTATAACGTGTCCATGTGGCAAACAATGTGGGCCGTACCATCCGCACATTCTCCGTGAGGGTTGGAGAACATGTAGCTCTAATCCTCAGTGGAGATACTCATCATACGGTGCCCAGACACTACAGATCACATCACAATAGGAACCCAACTGGTACTCAATTTTTAATTATCGACCAGTTTGTCCCCCATGGAGGGGCAGTCCTAAAACCCGAGGCGTGTCTCAACTCGAGACCTTCTGGATCTATGAGTTGAGAATGCACACGCCATCAGGCCTCAATGTCGAGTGGGACATAGATTATTTTATTAATAAATCTTAGAGTCGATATTAAACTTTTTGCAATATGTTGTATATTCATTCCCCTACGTGGGTATTCTCCCCCCTTTTTATTCTCCCCCTTTTTACATTTATTTTTATATTTATTGTTTATTAATATTTTTCATTTCTATTTTTATTTTTTATACATTTTTATTTATATTTCCATTTATATTTTAATTTTTTCAAGTTTTTATTCCTTTTTTTTAATGTGTATATTCTTTTTTGTAACATTAATTGTTTTATACGCAATTTTTTTTCCCCAAAAGGGGTTCGTCCAATGGGAGATTAACATTCCGGGTTTTGATTAGATTTTTTGGATCCATTATGAATATCCAATTAGATGTTGATTCAAATCCAGTTTGGGCTAGCTTAGCTAGGGACCCATTATGGGCCTTGTCATATTTTTATAGTAGTCTATCTATTTATATAATTTTGGTTGCTCTTACATTTAGACTAACCCCCTCTTTTTTTGTAAATATAAATAGATCCATTTTATACATATTTTATAGTTCTCATGTTTCTAATCAGGTATTTGGGCTCATTTAACCTTCTCTAGCATGGCGATGCCCTATTTCCTGGTGATGGAACGCATGTGAGGGGTATGGCTATCTCCATGTATCTGGGTTGGAGCGCAGTAGCAGACAGTGTATCCTCTAGCCACGCGCCATGTGATGCAGGATGTGTCACCTGTTGCTATGCTGACGAGTATACTTTGGAGCGCGGTGTGCGTGTCACGCCGCGCACCCGCGGTCACGTGTTCCATTCAGGTGGACACCTTTCTGGATGCCGGAGATGGAGCGTGGCGTGCGTGTCATTTGGCGCACGCCGATCCGCGCTTCACGCCATACGATGCGTACCACTGGGGTGACTAGCAGATGGTCACGCCCCATGTGACACGTCACGTGATATTGCAATGACGCATCACGGTGCGCGATTGGTTGCGGGCCGTGATGCGCATTTTAGGTTAGTAGGTGCACATATCGGCCTTTTGTTTATACTGATTTTATTTTTAGTTTAAAATCAGCACACTTTTATTACTTCCCCTTTGTATGCATTGGGTCATGAACATTTTGCAAGGGGTTTGTAGATACAGTTTGTGTCTCTTGAAGTTAACCCGGAAGTTATCTCTGATTGGATGAGCTCCCGGGGGTGTTTCTGAGATCAGGGTCAGATTGCTCATTTAAGCGAGACTAGCATCAGTGGAGAAATACCCCAGACGAAGCAACATATTGTGAAACGCGTCGGGAGACTCCACTGCTGTCATGCACATTTAATCAAAGTGTTTTTCCTTCCACTTTCATGTAAGTGTTTCCAACCATTAAACGCTCATTGCCTACAGTATTACACTATGTGCTTCTTCTGTTCTACTCTTCTCCAATATACCGGGTCCATGGCTTGACCGTTCGTGGGTCATTATCCTCAAGCACTAGACGTCTTTCCATTTTGATTGGTGGATTTACTGTTCCTTGCCTTTGGAAGATCTGGTCCTGCACCGACACATCCATTGTGTATATTCAGCTCTGTTGACCCTTTGGGCGTAGGCTCTTTAGGGTTCAACAAGTCCAGTAAGCCTCTGCATAATTGGTGGCGGTTTTTTCACAAGTGTGCATCACGTTTAAGTGTGAATTATCGTTGATCTAGGACTTTTCACCTAGTCGTATACATCAATCAAGCTTGATTATATTTTGGACTTTGTTATTTTATTGATTAGGTTTTTTTTGTTGATAACATATCTTTCACTTGGTGTTTTTTTGGTTTACAACATTTGTTTTGTAATAGACACTCAGGGCCAGATCCACGTACCTCCGCGCATTGTTCAGATACACTACGCCGCCGTAACTTTCAGCGTATTTTCCGTATCCTGAAAGAATTTGCACCATAAGTTACGGCAGCGTAGTGTAACTGTGTCGGCGTAAGGGCGCGCAATTCAAATGGATGAGATGGGGGCGTGTTTTATGTCAATACGTCTTGACCCGACGTAAATGACGTTTTTTCTGAACGGCGCATTCGCTGTCCGTGGTGGTATCCCAGTGTGCATGCTCCAAATTAACCCGCAACAAGCCAATGCTTTCGACGTGAACGTCATTCTATGCAAAGCCCTATTCGCGAACATTTTACGCAAACGACGTACATGACGGAAAATTCGACACTGGCCTGACGTCCATACTTAATATTGGCTACGCCTCATATAGCAGGGGTAACGTTATGCCGGAAAAAGCCTTACGAAAACTACGTAAAAAAATGCGCCGGCCGGACGTACGTTTGTGGATTCGCGTATCTAGCTAATTTGCATACTCAACGTGGAAATCGACGGAAGCGCCTCCTAGCGGCCAGCGTAAATATGCACCTTAGATCCGACGGCGTACGTCTTAGGCCGGGTACACACGGACAAACATGTATGGTGAAAGCGGTCCGTCGGACCGTTTTCACCATACATGTCTGCCAGAGGGCTTCTGTACGATGGTTGTACACACCATCCTACAGAAGTCCGCGCGTAAACAATACGCGGGGCGTGTCCACGGTGTCGCCGCGTCGATGACGCGGTGTCGCCGCGACAATGACGCAGCGACGTGGGCGGCCCGCCTTTAAAATGCTTCCACGCATGCGTCGAAGTCATTCGACGCATGCGAGGGACGGCGGGCGCCTGGACATGTACGGTAGGTCTGTACTGACGACCGTACATGTCCGAGCGGGCAGGATTCCAGCGGACTGTTTTAAAACAAGTCCAGGAATATTTGTCCGCTGGGAAAAAACCCGGCGGGCAAATGTTTGCTGGAATTCGGCCCGCTCGCGCCCACACACGACCAAACATGTCTGCTGAAACTGGCCTGCGGACCAGTTTCAGCAGACATGTTTGGTCGTGAGTATGGGGCCTTAGGCGTATCTTCAGGCGTATCTTGTTTTGTGGATACAAAACAAAGATACGCCGGAGCAACCTAGCAGTTACGCAGCGTATCAATAGATACGCCAGCGTAACTGCTTCATGGATCTGGCCCTCAGTGTTTAAACTTCATCATCACTCAGCGCTACAATTTAAATGTTCTGTTTGTCACTCTCCATTTGTCTATTGGTTTTTGTAGCTGCTCACTTATTAGCTCGGATTTACTTTGTTTTGTATTTTCCCCCTAAACCTAAGAACTGGTTGTGCCGCCAACAACTGCAATCAAGCGTTTTTGATAACTTGCAATGAGTTTTTCACATTGCTGTGGAACAATTTTGGCCCACTCTTCTTTGCATAATTGTTTTAATTCAGCCACATTGAAGGGTTTTCCAGTATGAACGACCTGTGTAAGGTCATGATACAGCATCTCAATTGTATTTAAGTTCGGGCTTTGACTAGGCCACTCCAAAACCTACATTTGGAGATGGACTTGCTGTTGTGTTTCGGATAATTGTCCTGCTGCCTAACCCAAGTGCACTTAAGCTTGAGGTCAAGAACTGATGGCCAGACATTATCCTTCAGTATTTTCTGGTAGAACACAGAATTCATGGTTCCATCAATTATGGTAAGTCATCCAGGTCCTGAAGCTGCAAAGCAGCCCCAGACCATCACGCTACCACCACCATGTCTGACTGTTGGTATGATGTTCTTGTTATGAAATACTGTATTCATTTTATGCCAGATGTAACGGGACACACACCGTCCAAAAAGTAACATTTTTGTCTTATAAATTCACAGAATATTTGCCTAAAAGTCTTGGTGATAATCAAGATTTTTTTTGGTAAATGTGAGACGAGCCTTTGTGTTCTTTTTGGTCAACCGTGGCTTTGGCCTTGGAACTCTCCCATGGATGCCATTTTTGTCCAGTCTCTTTCTTATTGTTGAATCATGAACACCAACCTTAGACCTTACCTGGGGCAAGTAAGGCCTGCAGTTTTTTAGATGTTGTTCTGCATTCTTTTATTACATCCTGGATGAGTTGTCGTCATGCTCTTGGAGTAATTTTTGTAGACCAGCCACTCCTGGGAAGGTTCGCCACTTTTCCAAGTTATCTCCATTTGTGGATAATGGCTCTCCTCCTGGTTCACTGGAGTTACAAAGCCTTAGAAATGGCTTTGAAACACTTCCCAGACCGATACATGGCCATTACTTTGTTTCTAATCTGTTCTAGATTTTTTTTAGATTGTGGCATTTTTGATTTGTTAGCATGCTTCACTTTGTCAGACAGCTTCTATCTATGTGATTTCTTGATTCAACAGGTCTGGCACTAATCAGGCCTGGGTGTGGCAAGTAAAATTTAACTCCGCTTTCAAAAAAATTGTGGTTAATCACAGTTCGTTCATGATTCAGCATGGGAGAGAGCAAATACTTTTCACAGCACTGTATGTAGCATTTACATTCTCTAGTAACTCCTGCATCTTTAGGTATACAGGGGTCCCTAAACTTTCCAAACAAAGAGATATTTTCTTTTCTTTCAGACTTTGGGGGACCAGAATGTGGCCAGTGGGAGTAGAAAATGCCCCAGCATCATTGGGAGTAAACAATGCTTTAGGCTTGGTGGTCACAGTGGAAGTAAAAAAAATTACACGGTGCCTATGGTCAATAGGAGGGGGAATAGTGTTCTATTGATGATGTCAGTGGGAGGAATACTGCCCATTTGTTGGTGTTGGTGAAAAGAATTATGCCCCACTGACATTGAAAGGAATGGTACCTCATTATTGATGTAGTGGGAGAAATAATGCCCCATCAATAATGTCAGTGGGAGGAATAATGCTCCATGACTGGTGTCAGTGGAAGATATAGTGTTCCATCGGTGTCAGTGGGAGCAACAGTACCCCGACTTTGGGTATTAGCTGCAATGAAATCCTTCAGTCCTTTTTTAAAGCTGAACTCTGGACAGCTTGAAGATAATGCATAAATGCAGCATTAAAGGAGTTGTAAAGCAATTTAATTTTTTCACCTTAACGCAATAATATGCATTAAGGTGAAAAAATATTTGATGATGCCGCCCCCCCGTTTTACTTACCTGACCCCTCGAAAGTCCCGCGATCGTCTCGAGATCCTCTTCGCCGCTCAGCCTGGCCACTGATTGGCTAGAGTGGATGGATTGAGAGCAGTGCAGCCATTGGCTGGCGCTGCTGTCAATCACATCCAGTGATGCGGTGCGCCAAGGGGCGGGGCCGAGTGATACAGTGAGCGGCTATGGCCGCTCGCTGTATTACGGGAGCGCGCCTGCAAGGACTCATCACCATGGGAGCTCTCGCATGAATGTGGTGAGTTCTTGCGGGGAGGACCAGAGACAGCTGCCGAGGAACCCCAGAAGACGTGGATCGGGGGCCAATCTGTGCAAAATGAACTGCGCAGTGGAGGTAAGTATGACATGTTTGTTATTTTAAAGACATTTTTTTTGCCTTTATTAACCCTTTAAGCATACATTATGCAGAATCTTCCTTGTGTTCTCTTTGGTCTGTTCCATTCACTCCTTGTACTTCCTAAAAACGTTATAATTATTCGTTGTAGGTAGGTACATATGTTAGAATAATTATAAATCAAAGCCTATATATTAGTGAAGTAAATCTGTGTGTAGCCATAGTATATCATTTTTCTTCAGTGCTTTTGGGGTCCCACACCTTTAAATCTCTGTGCTCACTAAACCCTCACCTTGCTGTATATCAGGGGTAGGCAACCTTTGAGAGGTGGAGGTCTACCTGAACAACATAAAGAGAGAGCAAAGATCACAGATGATCGGCACCCACCCCTTTTATTTTAAAGACAGGTTGTAAAGGTTTGAGTATTTAAAAAAAAACAAAAAAAAAAAACATATCATACTTACCTCCACTATGCAGTTCATTTAGCACAGAGTGGCCCGAACACCATCTACTGGGGTCCCTCAGCAGCTCTCGCGGCTCCTCCCCACATCAGATTTCCCCCCTAGGAGAAGCGTTCTCCTGGGGGGGTTACCTTGCCGGTGCGCTCCTGAGTCCAGCATTTGCTTCCATAGAAACGAATGCCGGACTCGGCCCCGCCCCCAAGAGCTAAAGGCTGCGCTGCTATCAATCTATCCAATCAAGCGCCGAGAACCCCAGGGCAGAGGGACAGCGTGTCCCTGGCGTGGGAAATTTCAGGGCTCAGGTAAGTAAAATGGAGGGTCTGGGGGACAGGTGACTTTTTTTTTTTCACCTTAATGCGTAAGATGCATTAAGGTGAAAAAAACATGAGCCTTCACAACCCCTTTAATTAGCAAGGCCTAACTAAATATTAAGGAAAACTAACTATAAAATCTAAAAATAAAACAAATGTCACAGTAAAAATATAAACTTAGCCTGGCTTAAAAGCGGACAGTGTCAGTAGGGGAGATGACAGTGGTAGTAGGGCAGTGGCAGTAGGGCAGTGGACAGTGGCAGTAGGGCAGGTGACCGTGGCAGTAGGACAGTGGCTGGTCGCAGTAGGGCAGGTAACAGTGGCAGTAAGGCAGTGGCTGGCGGCAGTAGGGCAGGTGACAGTGGTAGTAGGGCAGTGGCTGGTGTCAGTAGGGCAGTGGTCGATGGCAGTATGGCAGGCAGCAGTGGACAGGGGCAGGTGACAGTGGCAGTAGGGCAGTGGCTGGTGGCAGTGGGGCAGTGGCTGTTGGCTAGTGACAGTGGTAGTAGGGCAGATAGAAAAAAAGAAGGGGAAAAAATGCGCTGTGTACAAATAACAAACAATAGAAGCCAACACAACAAAGGATCAATTTGTGTGTGAATAAACAAAGTGGTAAAGTGCAGCACTAAATATGATAAACGTGAACACCTGCTACTCAAACATGTATTGATAGCAGAGAGTCACTGTGGTGCATACAACAAATATACAATATAAATCAAATATTGTCATTCAATAAAATATATAGTGAACAGTGGCACATTTACATATGACGAAAAGTGCCAGTGCATAGTTTTTATATAGTCCATAAAGTGTTTCCAGTGGATAAAGTGACACTCCAAGGTGAGTAATAATAAAACAGTTGTCTGTAGGTATTCCACCACCGATAAAAAAAAGAGAGGCTTACCAGATATGTTGAACCCAACTAGGCATACACAATGAGTCAACAGAGCTTGTGGTGTAGCACACCCAGGGCAGGAAAGTATATCGGCATACACAGCTTCCAATGTAGACATATGAGGCGGAAGACCGTCACAATATTGTTGCCAGTAGGGTTCAACCAAGGATGCAGTGACACAAACTCAAAGGCAATTCATCCAAATAATAAATCGGTAGAAGGAGAGAAAATAGGCCACATCGTGTGATACCATTTCAACAAGAAACATTTATTGTATATGTTTAAAAATGGACACTCACATTTGAGAAGATATTAAAAGCATGTAGATAAAACAAAATGACGCAGTGGCATCAGCAGAGGGCGTCCCGACGTTTCGTCCTAAAAAGGCATCCTCCGGCTTCTCTGTCGTACAAAAATTCTCGTACGACAGAAAAAAATAAAAATCGGAAGTGATGTCATGTGTTGTAGTGTATTTGTATTGTATTTTTGGATGACAACTGTCCTGACTAAATGCAAATTGCACGATCTGGTATCGTACGAGGAAAATTTTCATGCTTGTCCGATCTAATAATATCGGATGAATTATCGCGGTCGGCTCTCGAAAATTCTGTACTAACGATCTAATTATCGTACGATTCTTCCTCGGATGACAGTTTTCGTACGATATTCGGATCGTGTGTACGGGCCATAACTTTTACAAAATTATGACCATTTCATGTCTATCTATTCTATCTTATCTATCTATTCTATCTATATCCCCGATGTGCAGAAATGTGTGCAAAAGGTGGTACTTTTGATATAAAATGCTTGATATTTTTACTTACCACTATTTTAAAGTTCTATCATTGCAGTGCGTGACATTTTGGAAATACTGTAGCTTGTCCTCTTGACTGTACAGCAGTATCACCTGGCAAAGTATAAAGACAACTCTCAGCAAACTGCTCAGAGTAATGTTTCCAAGCCTGAAACAGAAATATTTTTAATAACCCAAATAAATGAGAAATAGGAGTAGCATCTCCATGCACTGCTCAGATAGGACTTTAAAGGGGAGTTCCACCCACAATTTCACTTTTTAAATATAAATACCCCTGTAATACACAAGCTTAATGTATTCTAGTAAAGTTAGTCTGTAAACTAAGGTCCGTTTTGTTAGGTTGTTACGGCATTTAAATAGTTTATAATCTAGAAATAGACCGTGGCCATCTTAAGTGTGGGCATCATGAAGCCAGACTGTATGACTTCCTGGATTTCAGCTTTGCATATCTCGCACATGCTCAGTGCACAAGCAATGTAATAGGTTTCAGTCAGGTTTGCAAGGACTACTGGGAAAAATGATGCCTATCCCAGAAACCCTTGCAAATAGCCTAGGCAAATAAGGAGGAGGAAGTAATGAAGGACTACAAAATAAAGGTATTTACAAGCAACAAATTAAATAAAAATTGTCCATTCTGAACACTATGAGATTAGAGCATGCAGCACAGACAAACATAAAAAAATGGGTGGAACTCCACTTTAAGAAAAAGTAGTTCAATTACACTCCAGCAGTATTTAGTACCAATTCAATTCAATGTTAATTACGCAAGACGTTCACCAAAGAAAAAGTTTGTAAAGTAAACTGAATGACCTAGTTTGCTAAAGCACTCTATATCAAAAACAGCTGTCACTCCATGTGGCCACGGTGTTAGGAATAGATCATTTACTTATTGGTCTTGAGGCTCCAATATCAACATTATCCAAAGTGAAGCTACCCATAGTCACTCTGGCAAGATTGATATGACTGGAAGCTAACAAAAACTCAATTAAACTCTTTGAGGTCTGCTTGTTTTAGCCAAATTATATAGAAATGGTATATTGTACACGTTTGATCATCTGGGTCTACTTATAATTTAGCGCACACAGTCTTTTATAAAGATTTGCAACTATGGCATACAGTGTTTACCCAATTTGGCTCCCAAGTTTTTTCTCATTGTACAGAGCCGATCATAAGCGGCCCTGACATGCCCTTTGTATATGTGAGGCTACAGGATGGGGAATGCAGCTTATGATTGGCTCTATACAGTGAGCTTCCTTGAGGGATAGCTTAGGTGGATTCAGACAGGGATCTGAACATGCCTGGGTTCATTTCTAGTTAAAGACCGTGTCCAAAGTCCGGTTTAATACGACCCCACTGGAAATTTGGATATATATATATCTTTGGTGGCCCCCAGCGATTTGTTGGAGGGCCACAAAAGATATATATCGTATTTATCATTCCTCGGAGGGGACAGGGAGGGGGGGCAGGACGAGTGCCCTCAGATTACATACAGGAAAATCTCCTTTTTACTTGGCGGCCTCTGTAATAGGAAGTCCAGTCTCCTGGGCTGGCATTGGAGGACTGTTCTGCCTATCACAGGACTTTGTATTAAAGACGGCACCGAGTAAACATGAGATTCTCCTGTATGTAATCTGTTGACACTCGTCCCTGTCCCCTCCGAGGCTGCAGATGGGCATGGATCAGGCTGCACAGATGGCAATGGTGAGGCTGCATTCATGGCAATGGTGGGGCTGCAGATGGGCACTGACCCTTATTTTGCTTCACAGTTCTTTTTTTTTAATTCATGTTTTTTCCTGAAACTTCCCTCTTAAAGTGAAGGTGCTTTTTATACGCCTAAAAATACAGTATATCCGGGGGGCGTGGCCTGGACATGGCTGGGTGAGGTTGCTTCTTCATCGAGCTCCCGGCCTTGTCCTCCCCTATACCGGCCAAAACACCACTATATTAGGCATGCAATCGGCCAAAAAGCGTAGCATTAAAGCTACTACCCGGGTGACCAGATCCAGCGCTCCGTCCGGAGATTTGCACCGGTACTTCCAACACCAACAGCGGATATCCCCGGGAGCCAGAGCAACGGCGCCACGCGGTGCGGCGCCTGCAGCCCGCACAGACACACTGGAGCGTGGTGAGTGGACCCTGGCCCCAGCGACACCGGACTTACCTTCAGGCTCTCGAGCACCACTGAGCCTTGCGGACCTTGGAATGGAATCCCCGTCCTCCTCCCCGGGGGGCTCCCCGGTGGAGAGAGAAATTCGGGCCCTGCTTGAGGCCCTGCCCACGCGCTCAGACATAGAGGCGTTGATCCTCAAACTAGAAGAGACCCACCGCCGAGACTTCCAAGAGGTAAAGGCGGACGTATCATCCCTGGCAGAGAGAGTGACGTCGGGCGAGACATCATTCACGGCCCTTGAGCAGCGGGTGGCGGGCCTGGAGAGAGCGAGGGACCAACATAGGGACACGGCGGTCGCCCTGCAGCTCCACCTGGAAGATGTGGAAGACCGAAGCCGCCGCAACAACCTACGGCTACGGGGGTTACCAGAGACGGTGGATGCGGAGGCACTAGAGGGGAAACTCCAGGAGCTGTTCCGAGAGGTGCTGGGGGAGCCGCTGGAGGAGATCGAGATCGACAGGGCGCACCGCGCTGTGGGCCCCAGAATGGCGGAACAGGACAGGCCACGAGACGTGATCTGCAGACTTCTCAGATATGCCCAGAAGGAGCGCATAGTGCGAGGAGCCTGGGAACACGAGGAGGTGACGGTGGAGGGAGCGCGGATCACGATCCTGCCGGACCTATCCAGGGCAACACTTAGACGCAGGGCAATGCTCAGACCGGTTCTGGATCTGGCGAAGCAGCTCGGCTTTACCTACCGATGGGGTTACCCACTATCTGTCACCTTTCGGAAAGAAGGTATGGCCTACACCCTGATGACTCCGGTGGACCTGCCGGGACTGTTCCGGTTCTTGGGAGCTGAACCTGTATCGGTGCCAGACTGGCTGCAGATCCTGCCGCGTACGATCGGAAGATCGGGGCCTTCCAACTACAGAGCAGCTGCACAGCCGAGGCAGCGTAGACAGAACAGACGACGGCAAAGAGCACCATCGGGGAACGAGCTGCAGGGATAGCGTGATGACCCATTGTTTGACCCCCCCTCTCCATGACACTGAATGTTAACTGCCATGTTCAGCCTGACACCAGGCATACTTTTCTTCCCACCCACGTAGTCGGCCCTGGGCAAAGAAGGAACGGCCTTAGACATTGTTAGGGCCTGGCCATTCAACCACTCAGATCCCACTGCGGTTGTTATATGTTCAGTGGAGGGTGGGGGATGGCAACTAACCCCTGTAGGCCACATAAATATGCCCGGGCTGCAGAGACCCTTTGCCTGACTTGAAGCTGAAGATCCCCTGCCGAGGTGATGAGAACACTCGCCCTCCTATCCCCACCTGACAAACGGGGTGTCCCCCAATCTCCCGCCCCACTAATGGACACGTAGGCTATAAGCGGGCCCTGAATGACGTTTTGACACATGACCCCCTTCTCCCTGGACATGAGCTTAAGCTGCCGGGGCCGGTCGGTTGTCGGGGTCTCTTTCCTCCCCCCGCGCCATGTTGGTCCGGGGGGGAGGGGGGGAGTGCATGGACTCTGCTTGGAACTGGAGATGGCCCTATCTTGATCCCACGCCCGATTTTTGATGTTAAGCGGGGGGTGGGGGAAGGCAACCAACCCCTGTAGGCCACATGTACATGCCCATTATAAGGAGGCCCCTGGGCTGGTTGGAGAATGGCGCTCCCCTGCGGAGGAGACAGGCCCTCTCACCCTTATGCCCCCGTCGGGCAGACAGGTGCTCCCTCGTACACCCACACCACAGGGGGTCGCGACATGATTCGCTCATGTTGGTAACGGGACATGTGGTCATCACACAACAGTCTCCCCTTCAGTGTCACTTGAAACCGCTTCCCAGGGGGGGGGGAGGGAGATGGAGGTTCCCCACCTCCGGACCAGCAGGTACGCAGAGATGTAGCTGAGCCCTCTGGGGGTCTGGGCGATGGCCATGCGGGAGGGAGCTGGGGGGACCTGAGGGATGAGGGGGGGACACAATTGCACTGGGGAACGCTTAAAAGCTGGGAGAAGGAATGCTGAGCGGCTGCTCGGGGTGGTGGGGGAATCTTTCACTTGGTGAGAATACCTCGGTGGTCTCCCTGTGCCTTATTGGACGGGACGTGGAGGGAAGGAGAGGTAGTGTTATTTAACATAAAGGTGGGGGGAGATGGAATGGATCACCACCACTATGCCAGTTCTAGTTAGAAACAGCACCATGTACATAGAGCACACTAGAGGGGCACCCCTCACAAGGGGATTAATGACACTTCGGGTTGAGGATAGGAATACAATGCCCTGTTATCTTTGAATTGCTATGATCCATGTGATGCTGTATTGCTCCGTTATGCTTGGTTATAATATATTATGAATAATATGATGTTATATTGCACCTGGAATGTTTGATGACTTAGATTGCACTGTCAACTTGGGCCCCAACAACAACTATGGTCGGGGGGGGGGACGGGGACTCGGGAGCTCGCCTCTGCAGACCCTGTCCTACCCACCTACCCACTTAGGCCCGCGCTCGATTCCCAGTTTTCTTTCAGCTGGAGAGCGCCTTTAGCTGTTTAGGCTAACTTAGACTCTTTCTCTTTAGCCACACACTCTGTTGGTGGCCTCCTAACTTGAATCTTCCCTTTCCCCTACTCCCCCCCACCTTCCCTATACTCCTTTACACCCTTCCCCCCTATACCAGAGGGGACTCACCCCCCACCCCACATATTTCTACCCCCCGTTGACCCAGAGGGACACACCCCCCCCCGAGTTCGCGAGCATGGACAGGCTGACAGTGGTGTCATTGAACGCCAAAGGCCTGAACATCCCGGAAAAGAGGAGAATGCTCCTAGGTGATATGCGTCGCTTAGGCGCGGACGTGGTATTGTTACAGGAGACGCATTTTAAGGAAGGGAACATGCCTATACTGAAAAGCAGGCAATACCCCACTGTGTACCACTCAAAATATGCGGCTGCGAAATCCAGGGGAGTCTCCATACTGCTCTCAGCTAGAGTTCCCTGGTCGTGTGAGGATGCTAAATTAGACACGGAGGGACGATTTCTGTTCCTGAAGGGTAGAATTGGGCAGGTTCAGGTCACTATAGCGAACCTCTACGCCCCAAACGAGCGCCAAGATACTTTCCTATCCAGACAACTAAAACAGTTAATGAGATTCGCAGAGGGACAACTAATTGTAGGAGGCGACCTTAACATTCCTTTAATTCCTGAAGAGGACACCTCGACGGGACTCTCCTCTGCCTCCAGGGACTCCCGTAAACGCATACACACGACGCTACACTCGGCACAACTGGTGGACGCCTGGCGCCTTCTCCACCCTGGAGAGAAGGACTATACCTTCTACTCCAAACCCCATACATCCTATTCCAGGATTGACTACTTCCTGATACCCCACAGACAGCTTTCGGCAGTGGAGGATGTGTCGATAGGATCGATAACTTGGTCCGATCACGCACCGGTCACGCTAGTATATGCCCTGACAGACGCACAGACGGCCCAGACACGTCCCTGGCGACTTAATGAGAGCCTGCTGCAGGACGCTGATACCATGACAGAGGTAGTGAAGGAGGTGAGACATTACTTTGACTCTAACACCACACAAGACAGCGATGCGGGAGTAATCTGGGAAGCCCACAAGGCGGTCGTAAGGGGGATTTTAATCAAACATGGGGCCAGACTGAAGAGACAGAGAACAGACCAACTCAACAAACTGCTCGATAAGTTACAGCTACTAGAGATCCGACATAAGCAGTCCCAGACACCCCAAACGAACTCGGAACTAAACACCACTCGCACACAGATCACGGATCTGTTACATTTCAAGGCCAAAGCGGCGATACAGATATGTAGGCGACATGGCTACGAATCGGGCGATAAGTGCGGGAGAATGTTGGCGCGAGCGCTCCGTACACAAAACGCAACATCATACATACCGCACATAGTTACACGCGAAGGTCGGAAGGTCTCCACCCCTCAACAGATTACCCAGGAATTTAAAATTTTTTATACAAGCCTATATAACCTCCCAGGCCCAATCCCAGAACTTGACCCGAACCAGACGAAGGAGTATCTGACCTCCTCCAGCATGCCGGCCTTAACAACAGAAATGAGGGAAGAGCTGGAGGAGCCAATTACCCTACCAGAGATACAGATGGCACTAAAATCCTCCAAACCAGGGAAGGCCCCGGGCCCAGACGGCCTTACGGCCACATACTACAAGACCCTGCTGCCATCTCTGGGGAACCACTTGGTGAGCCTGTTCAATACCTTGGGGACAGAGAGCGCGTTCCATATTTCCACCCTGCAGGCGCAAATAGCAGTGATCCATAAAGAGGGTAAAGACCCGGGTCAATGCGGCAGTTATCGACCCATTTCACTGCTGAACACTGACATAAAGCTATTCACAAAAGTGATCGCCACGAGGATTCAGAAGTATCTCCCTGGTCTTGTTCACCTGGATCAAGTGGGTTTTGTCCCAACCAGGGAGGCCAGGGACAATACGACCAAGGTATTGAACCTACTCCACGTAGCTAATAAAACGAAGGTCCCCTGTGTCTTTGTAGGAACAGACGCCGAAAAGGCATTCGACCGGGTGAGCTGGAGCTTCTTGTTCGCCACCCTGAGTCACGTAGGGATAGGGCAGAAAATGATGAGATGGATTACAGCGGCCTATACAAAACCAACTTTTATCTGGTTAGATTTTTTATTGCTTGGACTTTGTCGTTTACTCCTAAAGCGCAGGGTTGTACTACCATTAGAGGGCCACCTATTAGTACTTTTGTATACAAAACCAACGGCCAGAGTAAGAGCAAATGGAACGCAGTCAGACCCGTTTCCGATCGCGAACGGGACCAGACAGGGATGCCCGCTGTCACCCCTCCTATTCGCCCTGACTCTGGAACCCTTCCTACGGCAAATACGGCGGAACCCAAATATCACGGGAATAGAGGTTGGAAACAACCAATACAAAGTCTCAGCCTATGCTGATGACATGCTGTTCTCTCTGACTAACCCGACGACGTCCCTTCCAAATTTGATGCGTGAATTCGAATCATATGGCAAGCTGTCGAACCTAAAAATTAACCTGTCAAAGTCAGAGGCGATGGGGGTGGGAATTTCTCAACCACTACTGACCCGACTTAAACAAAGCTTTCACCTAAAATGGACGGACACGGCACTAACGTATTTAGGAACACGGATCCCGCCACGACTATCTAACATATTCCAACTTAATTTCCCTCCATTACTTAAGACAGTCCAACAACTGTTGAACCGCTGGACCGTTGGATTACATTCCTGGTTCGGTAGGTGCAACATTCTGAAGATGTCCATTCTGCCCAAATTTGTGTACTTATTGCAAGCCCTACCTGTGCATGTCCCCTCAGAGTTTTTTAAACAAACACAGGCCGCGTTCGGGACTTTCTTGTGGGCGGGGAAGCGTTCCCGAGTAAACAAAGCTGTCCTCTCATTACCTAAATTATGTGGTGGCCTAGCCATGCCAAACATACGTACGTATTATCATGCAGCGCAGTTAAACCGTCTTATAGACTGGAACCGACACAGCTCGCTCAAACTGTGGCCACAATTAGAGCAGGCACAAAGTAGCATCATGCTACGACGTGCTCCGTGGTGCCGTGCCCTACAACAAACAGACATACAGCATCATCCACTGATAGGGAATACTACCAAGGTATGCGCGAGGCTGTTAGAGCAGTATAGCCTGGCAACGGAGACCTCACCGCTACGCCCAATTTTGGGAAGCCCAAACTTTACACCGGGACTTAGAGACGCCAAATTTGTTGCACTCCGCGATTCAGGGACTTTTCAGGCCGCACACTTCAGTGAGATGGGTAGGTGGAAGTCGTCAACCCAGCTGATGGACCAGTTTGGTCAGTATCAGCTGGACTTTATGAGAGCCGGCCAGCTGGACCACTTCCTCAGAACCATCCCCCCACCACCCACCGGACAGACTCTTACGACTTTGGAGGAGATGTGCGAGGAGTCAGGAGCGTTACCCCACGCCCTGTCCTTACTACATACGCTGCTGGTGACCCCCGTAGAAGGATACCAGATTCCTAGCCTTGACATGTGGGAACAGGACTTGGGCTATCAGCTAACACCCGCTAAGAGACAGCAGATACTCACATTTACACATAAATCATCAATTTGCACCAAGGTCCAGGAGACCAATTACAAACTGCTGACAAGGTGGTACAGAACACCAGACCTATTGCACAAGCTATTTCCGGACACATCGGACCTCTGCTGGAGATGCCGATCGGACAGGGGGACACTAATGCATATCTTTTGGTCTTGCCCAATCCTCAAGCCGTTCTGGGAGGGAGTAAGACGAATTACACAAAGATTCACGGAGCGCGAGGTCCCAGATGACCCTGCGTACTTCCTACTCCATGCAACCTCTACCCCAGCACGGGTATACAAAAAGTCGGTGGTGCGCCACCTGCTAGACGCAGCTAAGGCCTGTATCCCCCTGTGCTGGAAATCCTCCAATCCGCCGACGGTTGCCATGTGGTTACGGAAGGTAGATGAGATCGGGCGGATGGAGGATCTAGTCCTGTCAAAACAAGATAGGGGTGAACTCTACTCCCAGACCTGGCAATTATGGGCTATATTTAAATACTCCGAAGAGGGCCAAGCCCTCAGAGGAGAACCGCTGTCACCCCCTGATCAGAGCCTGACCCCACACTTGGACACGCAACCCTGACGGCAAAGGCCGCCAAGGCAAAAAGAAATCGACGGACAGAGATGCTGGTCCATGCTTGCGAACCTCCCCCCCCCCCCCCCACACTCCCCCATCCAATACCTAAATATCTACCCTTATACCTCTCTTCACCCTCTACTCCTGTACTTTCCTATCTCTCCCCTCTTTGTCTCTGGACTGCTCATTGAGCAGCACCCAGATCTCCATTTCTCTTTTCCTATACTTTGCTGCACTTAGAAAATGGAAATGGTGGAGGACTGGCACACGGTTCCATAGTTCCCGGCTGCAGAAAGATACCACAAGAGCACAAAAGGATGCGGGGCGGGTGGCATTTAGCCTTCCGTGCCGTACGCTGCCACACCCAGTCCGGGGAGATGTTACCACAGACAGTTTTAGAATATTTGCAAAACTTTTCTCATGTAACTGCCATGTCTCATATGTATGCCTTCATATGACAACTGTTGTACTGTTTACTTGCTGTGGTCCTTGTGGGCCGGTCTTCTATTTTGCATAAATAAAAAATTAAAAAAAAAAAAAAAAAAATACAGTATATCCAAATAACACGCCCAAGCTCTTCATTAAATCGGTAGTAAACTCATAAAAAAAATAAAAAACGATTTAAGCAATATTACAATCTACATGTGTATTGAGAAAAAATGGGCACAAAAATCGTTTTTACTGTAAAAAGACTGAGTGCTGCTCTGTTATAGCTGTCGCCATTACCACTGTGGTCTTCCGTGTCTGTATTCCTAGTAATTTTCGCCTGCGTTACATTTCTCTCCCTGTAATCTCGCGCATGCGCACTAATTGCAGTGTCCAAGCCTCGTCTAAGTTTGCAGTTACCATGGAAACGAACGTTGAGCAAATCAGAGATAGATCTTGTTGCTGGTATCGCGGGATCTCGGGGCTGACGTCGACAATAGGAAATGACGCAGCCCCGCATAGACACTGCATTTGTCCGGCAGGGTCTCAGCCAGCCAGAAAGTTTTTACAAACGGCGCATGCGTGGGCTACGTCATGAGCCACAATTATACATATATCTTGCAAGGAAGGCAGGTAAGGAGACAATCTTCTAATGCAAATGGATATAAAGCCTAATCTTCTAACTGCTGATGGAGGAAGGGTGAGAGCTGGACAGAATTGTATGAAAAAATTGTACAGAAAATGTATTTAGGATTAAAGGAACAATAAAGGCAGTTTTTTTTTTTTTAACCACTTAAAGCGGGGGTTCACCCAAAAAAAAAAAATGTTAACATTACATTCAGCCAAGTTGTGATAATGACATTAGGCAGTTTTTTTTTTAAATCCTTGCCGTACATACCGTTTTATCTACATTTTCACATTTTTCGTGACTGCGACAGTATGGCGGACACTTCGGACAATTTTGACACATTTTGGGACCATTGTCATTTTCACAGCAAAAAATGCATTTAAAATGCATTGTTTATTGTGAAAATTACAATTGCAGTTTGGGAGTTAACCACAGGGGGCGCTGATGGGGTTATGTGTGACCTGAAGTGTGTTTACAACTGTAGGGGGGTGTGGCTGCAGGTGTGACGTCATCAATTGTGTCCCCCTATAAAAGGGATCACACGATCGATGCAGCCGCCACAGTGAAGAACTGGGAAGCCGGGTTTACACACAGCTCTCTCCGTTCTTCAGCTCCGGGGACCAATCGCGGGACTCCAGCAGCGATCGGGTCCGTGAGTCCCGCGGTCCCGGAGATTCGGACCGGGTCGCGGGAGGGTACTAGTACAGGACATACCTGTACGTGGATGTGCCCAGCCGTGCCATTCTGCCGATGTATATGTGCAGGAGGCAGTCCTTAAGTGGTTAAAAAACAAACATGTTATACTAACCTCCACTGTGCAGCTCGTTTTGCACAGAGTGGCCCCGAATCCGGTCTTCTGGGGTCCCTCGGCGGCTGTCTCGGCTCCTCCTCCCAAAAGCTTTGCACCTTTATGCTCCCCGTGATACACCGGTGGGCATAGCCGCCGACTGTATCACTCAGCCCCGCCCCTGGCGCACCGCTATCAATCTGTCCAACCTAGCCAATCAACGGCCAGGCTGGGAACCGAAGAAGATCACAAGGACGCGCATGGGACTTTCGAGGGGTGAGGTAAGTAAAACGGGGGTTCGGGGGGGGCGGTACCGTCTGATGTTTTTTCACCTTAATGCATCCTATAAAACATTTATCTTTACAACCCCTTTAAGGATGCAGAAAGTAGTATTTATATATAATCTAATCTCTGGGTAAAAATGCATACACTATCCTGAGATATGCTCTCTATGCTGGGATGCCTGAATTCACATACTGCCTTCCTTTGAGGATGTTTATTTATGCATATTTAAAGCATTGGTGATTGAAATGTGTACTGTGTGTTGAGGTCTCTGGAATTGCGCTTCTCTGTAAATTACACTGATGACACCCAGCTGCAAATAATTATTTCTGATAAATGGGATGTCATCTGCTAATCCTTTTATATGGTTAATTCTCCCCTGAAGGAATTTTCAACAAACTTGTGAAATTTGGAATGTCTGATAGGCCATATGCAAATAACTGCCATGGTTCTGCATACAGCTTTAGCACTCTTGAACACAGAAAAAAAAAAAAAATTTAAAGCCATGCAGCGCTTTTTATATTTCAAAACATAGATGCATTGTTTGCGAGACAATGCACATAGCAGTAAAGTAGCGATGCGTTCAGAGCCGTAGAATACAAAATTTTACGTTTGAGTGCAGTAATGTAAATGCACATGTGTGTGTACACAAGTGCACTGCATTCATAAAGTATTCAGACCCCTTCACTTTTTTTTTTGTTATGTTGCAGCCTGATAATACAATGGTTTGCTACAGTAGTTTACTCATTTGTTTTTTTCTCATTAAAGTGGATGTAAACCCAAAAAATATTTTTTTTGTTTTTGATGTCACAATGTAGAGTATACGATTCCCTATAATCTGTGCCCAGTCTTGCCACACAGAGTTAATCCAGCGCTGAGCAATCCTCTTTTAATGTTCAGTGAAAATGAACAGAATTCCAGATAAAAACTTGCCAAATTATAAAGTCCGTTTCTCTGTTCTTGCTTTGTGTTACAGGTTATTTACATATCCTGGTAATATACAATTAACTTTGGATCACCTCATATTATAATAAACATAACATAACATATGATAAACATGTCCAAGCTCTAGATATGTAAATAACCTGTAACACAAAGCAAGAACAGAGAAACGGACTTTATAATTTGGCAAGTTTTTATCTGGAATTCTGTTAATTTTCACTGAACATTAAAAGAGGATTGCTCAGCGCTGGATTAACTCTGTGTGGCAAGACTGGACACAGATGATAGGGAATCTTATACTCTACATTGTGACATCAAAAACAAAAAAACAATTTTTTGGGTTTACATCCACTTTAATCTACAATCAGTACCCCATAATTACAAAGTGAAAAGTAAGAACAGAATTTTAGAAATGTTTGCAAATCTATGAAACAGGAAAAACTGGAATATCACATTTTCATAGGTCTTCAGACCCTTTACAACAACAACACTTGAAATTTAGCTCAGGTGCCTCCCATTTTTCTTGAGCTTCGCTGATATGTCGCTACACCTGGATTGGAGTCCACCTGTGGTAAATTAACCACTTAAGGACCGAGCCTCTTTTTCAGATATGTTGTTTACAAGTTTAAAACGATTTTTTTTTCCTAACACCCTAGAGAATAAAATGGTGCTCATTGCAATACTTTGTCACACCGTATTGGTGTAGCGGTCTTACAAGCGCACTTTAAAAAAAAAAAAAATAATTGCACCCGCTCGTGGAATGGCGACAAACTTTTACTCTTAAAAATCTCCACGTTTACAAAATTCTGAAGGTTGTCCCATATAAAAAAGAGCGGAGACTTAGCCTTTCGCAATAAGTCTTCCATGTTAGTCTAAAACCCCTCTCTCTCCGATTGTGCACCGTCCTTCATCTTCCAGGGAGAACTCAATCAATAAGTACACTAGTATAAAAGGTGGGTGGGTGGCAGGGAGGGAAAGGGCACAGGGTTTTTTTTTTATATTGTATAACACCGGTTTCTATTTAATATGTTCCTGTGACGAACGCTGTTTTTCATATGTAAACACCAATAAAAATGTATGGAAGTTAAAAAAAAAAAAAAAAAGTTCTACAGGTTGCATGTTTTGAGTTACAGAGGAGGTCTATGGCTAGAATTATTGCTCTCACTCCAACGATCGCGGCGATACCTCACGTGTGGTTTGAACACCGTCCAGATTGGGGAGCTAGATAATGGGCGCAGGATATGTACAGGTTCCCACCACAGCTTTCGGACATCCGCTACAACATCATCTGTTTATATTCGTCCGTCGAGGTAAAGGGAATCCAGCAAGCCCAAGATTTTGTGTATTTAGAGGGTGTGTCATGGGCCTGGTGAATCAGGTGCGAATCGTCTTTTACTAACAAGGAATCGGCTAAAAGCAGCCCAAAGGCGAATAGAACTTCCCCTTTAGAGTGCCGTTGTACGTCACCGCGCTTTCTTCATTATTTTTCAAAAACAATGGTGTGTGGGCAACGTCGTTTTTAATGATGAAGTTGGAAAAACTTAGTTTTTTGGACATGCTGAAAAATTACATTTTTTTTCATGCCGAAAAACGACCGTGTGTACGCGGCATCAGACTCTGAGGAACAAGATTCTCTGGTCTGAAAAAAAACAAGTTTGAACGGTTGGGCCTGAATTCAAAATGTTATGTCCAGAGGAAACCAGGCACCGCTCATCACCTGCCCAATACCATCCCAACAGTGAAGCATTGTGGAGACAGCATCATGCTATGAGGGGGTTCAGCAGCCAGGAACTGGGAGACTGGTCAGGGTTAAGGGAAGGCTGAATGGAGCAAAGTACAGAGACATCCTTAATGAAAACCTGTTCCAAAGCGCTTAGGACCTCAGACTGGTCTGATGGTTTACCTTCCAACATGATATCATTCCTAAGCACACAGCCAATACCCAAGACAACACAGGGATGGCTTAGGGACAACTCTGAATGTCCTAGAGTGGCCCAGCTCTGAATTGAACCCTATTAAACATCTCTGGAGAGACTGGCTGAAAATGACTGACTGAAAATGGCTGTCCACTGATGGTCCCCATCCAATCTGAGCCTGAGAGGTTTTGCAAAGAAGGGAGGCATGAAGTCCCCCAAACCAGGTGTGCAAAGCTTGTCACGTCATACCCAAGAAACACTCAAGGCTGTAATTGCCGCCATAGGTGCTTCAACAAAGTACTGAGTAAAGAGTCTGAATACTTAAAGCACAGTTCCACCCAAAAGTCGAACTTCCGCTTATGTGATTCCCCCCCCCCCTTTGGTGCCACATTTGTTTTTACAGGTACCCCGGCCCCCCTCCTCCCTTCCCTTCTGCCGGGCCAGTGAGTGAGCGCAGCGCGCTTCGCCCATGCACAGTAGGGATCCGGCCGTGAAGCACTGCCAATTTCTCTTACCAGCAATGGCGATGGCAGAACCCGACCAACCGATGTAAACATTGGCTGATGTGCTGGAATCCAGGACATGTAATTGTCCTAATGTTAAAAGTCAGCAGCTACAATATGTGTAGCTGCTGACTTTAAATGTTTAAAGGGGCGGGTGGAACTCCTCTAAGCACATGGGATATTTAAGTTTTTTTCTTTTTTAATAAATTGAAATATTTCAAAAATTCTGCTTTCACTTTGTCATTATGGGGTATTGAGTGTAGATCAATGAGAAAAAAAATGAATTTAAACAACTGTAGTATAAAGTTGCAACATAACATTGAAAAAAGGGAAGGGGGTCTGAATACTTTATGAATGCACTGTATATATGAGTGTATACACAAGGGGGGGGGGCGATTTATGAAATCCGTGCGACATCAGTAGAGGCGCAACGCACATTTTCATATTTACGAAATGGTGCGCCGATAACGGAGCGCAAATCCCCCATTTACTATAGCGTTCTTGGCGCACGGAGGATGCAATCTGTGCGCCACTATGGACATGGTGCACGGCATCTCCAAAACAATATTGACAGAAGATGGAGGTTCCAATATTATGGGGTGATATGAGGAAGTTTAGTAACAACTGCCTAAGTAACGAATATGCCCAAAATAGAATGAGAAAGTAACTTTTTCAGAGAAAGCCTGCTGTGCCTGCAAGTACGTTTGGAACTGTGTGAGATCAATGTAAGCAATGTTGCGCTCGTTCACATGCGTTTGTTCACTGTGCGGCAAAAATCGTAGTAAATGTTAACGAGTAGTAAACCCAATTTTTTTTTCCCTGTAAAAAAAAAAAACCCTGCAAGAAAAAGGCATAATGAGCTAGTATGCATAGATATGGAGAGGAGAAGAGGAGCAGGAACAAAGAAAAGAACAAGAAAGGTGGCTAGAGATGAGTGGGATGAGTGGCAATGCTGGGGGGAGTTCTGATCAGCCAACTTAGGTGATCTTGATCAAGGTCATCTGTTGATCTAAGAACTGTAGTGGGGACTTTTAATGACAACTATAATCACAGTGTCACGATCAGGCGTCGGGCTTGAAGGCCAATTGCTACAGCAGTGGCAGGACAGGCATACAGGAAGTCACTTCTGGCAGATAATATGGGCTCCCCTGAGGTGCAGAGTCTAAGTACTAGCTGGTTTTCCCCAGAGCTCCTGATGGTGGAGATGGATTTAGCTGCAAGCTAGTACCAGGTCGCGGTCCTCAAGTTTGCCCCACTAGGGTGTGAGCAAGCCGAGGTACAGTAGCGGATGAGCAGACAAGGATGAAACAGCAGCGTGGTCAGTAAACAAGCCAAGGGATCAATCACGAGTGGCTGCAGGTTGGGATCAGGCAGAAGAGTAGTCCAGGAACAGGCCGAGGGTCAAACACGGGTGGTTGCAGATTGGGATCAGGCAGAAGAGTAGTCCAGGAACAGGCTGAGGGTCAAACACGGGTGGTTGCAGGTACAAATGGCAGCAGAGCAGACAAATCGCAAGGCACTGGCTGGGAAGGCACAATAACCTGGCAAAGAGGAAGTGCTGAGACAAGGCTTATATAGGAATCTATTTTTAATCATTTTTAAAAGGAATCAGTTAACTTTTATGTCTCTATACCCTGTAAACAGTAATTTCAGCAAAACATTTTTTTTCCTTTAGTGACCCTTTAACAGAGATGTGTAGACTTTTAATATCCATTTTATATAATATATATATATATACACACACACACACACACACACACATACACACAAGTTATGTTTAGCGCTCTAGCAAAAAAATTTAGACTAATTGTTAAACATGTATTGTGAACACAACCCTAACTGCCATGGCAAGTGATGAAGGACTGATAATGAGGTACAGATTTGTGTAAACAGTCGACAAAAGGGAATTTCCAGCACAGCATACAAAATGAAGCAACAAAAGTGAGAAAGTATAGTATAGGGAATGTACAACATGGCATATGGAGTGGGATTGCGCAGAATAACGGATGTACAGCATGTCTTATGGAGCAAGGCTGTGCAGAATAGGAGATGTATATAGCACAGGCACAGCATACAGAATAAGGCTGAGCAGAGCATACTGAATGAGGCTGTGTGGAATAGGAAACATACAGTACGGCACATGGTATTGTGTGACGTAGAACAGGAAACATACTGGCCTACAGAATAAGGTGGTGTGAAATAGGGAAAAGTACAGCATGGTTTGCGGGTTTAGGCATTGCGGAATAGGGAATGTACATCATAGTATACAGAATAAGGCATTGCAGAATAGGTAGCATACAACATGGTAAACAAAGCAACGTGGTCCTGAATAAGGAAAGCACAGCATGTTATACTAAATGCTGGATTGTGGAACAGGGGGTGTACATCATGTCAAACATGAGGCGGGAGTGTAATATGGAACGTACAAAGGAGCATACAAAAAAAAGCTTTGTGTGCATAGGGAATGCACAGCATAATATATCGAATGGGGTGGAAAGGAATAGGGAATGTACAGTACAGCATGGCATGCAGAATTATGGCGTGCAGAATAAGAAATGTAAAGCACAACATATGGAATAAGGGGGTACAGAATAGGGAATGTACATTATGGCATATAAAATAAGGCATTGCAGCAAAGCGAATGCACATATACTGTATTTGTTTTAGGTATTTATTTTTCCTGGATTATTTCCTAAATGTACATAATATAACTGGGCACTGACGATTATAGGTAAAGTTGATCCAGGGAATATCCAATTGCCTATCGGGGGATCAGGAATTCATTTTTCCCCCTGCTGTAGCAAATTGGATCATGCTTTGCTGGGGTTTTTTGCCTTCCTCTGGATCAACTGTGGGTATAGGATTGTGTATATGGGATTGTATTATTTTTTTTTCTTTTTTATTATTGGTTGAACTAGATTAACTTGTGTCTTTTTTTCAACCTGTCTGTCATGAACCAGGTGTGACCAGAACCAAACAGGGACACAGGCACCGGAATGTCAGACTGGGCAGCAGGCCCTGGAATGTCAGACTGGGCAGCAGGCACAACAGGTTGAACAGCAGGCACCAGCACCGGCACAACAGTTTGAACAGCAGGCACATCAGACTCGTCAGCAGGTACTGGAACATCAGACTAGAACATGGATACAGGAACATCAGACTGGGGTACTGGAACATCAGACTAGAACATGGATACAGGAACATCAGACTGGGGTACTGGAACTTCAAGCTGGATAGCAGGCAGAGAGTTGGCAGGTCATCAGGTTCAGCTGGCATGAATGCAGACTGAAGCAGGTTGGTAAGGATTCAGGCTGGAACGACTCAGCTGGTATGGGAACAGGCTGAAGCAAGTTGACTGGAGTGAGGGCAGATTGGGTTAGTGGCAGGATCAAATGAGTTGGAAAAAACTTCCATTTCTTCTTTGGTTAAGTCACTGAAGTTTTATGGGTTCCTGCAGGGCTGTAAGAACAGGATGGGACTGGTTGAAAAGAAAGGACTGAAATGTGGTAGAGAAAAGTGAACAGTGGCTAGAGGAAGTTCTTGTGGGGTAGTTGTAGGTAGCAGAGAAGAGGCAGGTGGATTAAAGGCAGGATAGTTACTGTCGTGAGTTTTGGCGACAATAAAAATAATATTATTCCGACAAAAATATGAAAATGCCATTAGGCCTAAATTTGAGATGAATCACTGAAATGAGAACTGTTAAGAAGCTAAACCATATTTGCCCAGCATCCAGGACACTAACAATACATTAGCTATCTCCAACTTTTACAAACTTGAGTGAAAGTTGAAACAATGACAACTTTCCTCACAGAACAAAAGAAGTGTTGACCCAGCTTTGGTGAATAAACAAGAAGAGGTGTACTATCACCGCTGGTTAGTTATCCTGCCATAGGGAAAGTTTTCACAGATACCTAACTGGGCTATTATCAATCACACTGAAGTAAAATAACTCCCATTGTATCACAGAATAAGGTTGCCCTAAGGAAAACAGACAGTATTGTCTCAGCTGTGACTTAGACAATGGCAGAAAAATCCAGGTCATCTCTCACACCAAGGACAAGACATGCATCTATCTATGAGATGGACATATATGATACAAGTCAGAGATATTTTAAAATACACATGGTATTAAAAGAATATATGTGGATATGAAATAAATAATAAGTAATGTTTAGATGATCAATGAAATCTTAGGACCAAGGGATATTCCGTTAATTTAGAACTGTGTTAGAAGAAAGAATTATATGAGAAATTTGTTTTATAAATAGAAGTGCTTTAAATAAGCTAATCAACATTATGAAAGATATCACATTGTAATTATAAAAATGTGAATTAACCTGTAACACATATCCATCAAACACATATCAAAATAATTCATGTATCCACATTAATAATTATTTTGCATTTGATTGAGAGATGTAACCTATGCATTGATTGCAAAGACTGTTTTGGGAAAAACATTTATAAAAGAATATAGGAACATATTATATCGAAATCAACAGTGTACTAATTGTATTTTATATAATATAAAGATGCCAGAGTCATGCATAGATGTATATAAATTATGTGTATGTGTGTATATATATATATATATATATATATATATATATATATATATATATATATGTGTGTGTGTGTATATATATATATATATATATATATATATATATATATATATGTAGATATATGTCGATAGTTTACCCAAAAATATAAATATCCAACGTATGGATGATCTCACAATAAAGGTGAGACACCTAGTGGCTGGAAGTAATATTACTCGAGGTTCTCCAAGCCCAGAGAACAAGTCAATTATTAAGCTGTCAGCCAATAGAAACCAAACACGTCTTGACAGGAACGCCCATATGTGCCACAGGCCTATGAGTTAAGGACAGTTGTCAGATAGGCAGAACTGAGTATAATCTTTATAGTCCTATTGTTTTAAGCAATATAAAAAGGGAAACCCATGAGATAGAGGGGAGCTAAAAAAAAAGAAGAAAATCTTAAGAAAAAGCTCAATGGGAGGATGAGAGAAGACCACTTCAGAAAAGGGGGCACGCTTGCACTATGCATGAAGACTGCAACGATTTTAGCTCTGGTCACTTGCCAATAGGAAATAGCCATTTCTGGAAGTGGTAACTATGTCATTTTTATTTTATCAGAAATCTATTATTGTTCCCAAGAAGTGTTGAAATATTGAAGTATTGAATATCCTGTAGTTATGGTTTGTTCTCATATCAATAACTGGTAATTTTTCCTTAAAGAGTACAATTTTTATTATATTTTTATTTTTACATAGTTCCAAAATTATTGACAAAACAAACGTCCAATATATTTCACATCGTTAACCATCTTACTTACCTGCAGTATAGTAATGGTTGGACATGTGAAATAGACGCTTTTGTTTCATTGTCATTTACATAAAGTTATCTTGAGAACTTACCATGACACAAATCAAAGGTATTGCATGCCCATTTTGGGGGTATTTTATTGATTTTTATGTCGTTAATGTAACGCAACTGGGTCTTTTAATTTCATGTGAATATTAATAATTTGTCTACCAATAAATTAGCTATTTTGTATGATCATACGTCTCCGTGAATAAGTTTCATATTATAGACTGATATCATATAGATTGTCTTGTATTTAAAAGCATCTTCGTTATAAAAGAATTCAAAGTAAATTACTGTGCGGGTAAAAATGACCTTAAAAAAGCACAACATTACAGTGGTTAGAAACGGGATATTGGTATTTGGTTGGAAGTAAAGTAAATTGGGCTGAGACTGGGGTTGCCGTGGGTGATGGGAGAAAAGACATTTGGGCAGGCAGGTGTCTAATAGAAGGTCCGGGTTGTGGAGAGCTGACAGAAGCTGGATATAATAAGTCTGACCATGCCTGAAGTACAGGTTGAACAAAAGTGGGTTCACATACTGCCTGTTTAACCAGGGACTGCACTGAATCTATACAATCCATAGAACCTGTATAGGACAAGCCGAATAGTGCTCAAGAAAATAGACAGAATCATCCTCCAACAGCCATACCAGAGATACAACCTTTGGGATACAGGGCATAGCAAGCTCTGTACATAATTTAATTAAAGGCGGAACATCCCCAAACAGCTTACAGCCCTGATCAACAACAGAGTGATCTAAACAAATGATCTCCAGCAGCTGATCACTGGTCCACTCTTCAGTGTCTGACGGAGATATTCATCACTCTCTGGCGCCAGCAGAGCATAATAAATAATTACATCCAAATTCATCCCAGCAAAGCAAACAGAACCAAGATGGTTCCCCTGTGCAGCCACTTCTGGTCAGGGATGGCCTTGGTATACTGTCATAAACCAGGTGTGACCAGAACCGTGTGAACTGCGACATAGGAAACCAAACGTATGTAAGGTGAATAGTAATAAAGTTTATTGAAGATAAGTAATAAATAAGTAAACACCCCAAGTACAAATAGTGCACAACCAACCAAACAGAGACTCATAGACAACAAATAATTATATACAACAAAAGGGAAATACCAGAATCATACACATTAGCCAGGCCAGAGTCTTACACAGAAGATCAGCAGATGAACAAAGGGCAGAACAGGAGTGAGGGACGGGATTAGGTTACAGAGCAGGGATGCCAGGGAGCAGGAACACAGGAGGGACAGGTTTAGGATAGGCTCGGGATCAGGATCGTGTACAGGATTAGGATTAGGATCAGGAACAAGATCAGGTACAGGTACAGGCTAGCAGGTCAGGGCGCAAGGACAATACCAAGGCAAGCATGTGAGTGCTTACCGGGTATTTATATGCATGCCTGTAATTGGTCTCAAGTGACACCTGATCGCAGGAGGTGCTGTCTGCTCCACACTGCTGGGAGACACCCACTGGTGGACAACGGTACTACGGCCCAAGGGTCTAACAGTGCCCCCAACGGGTGAACCCTTTCCTGACACTGACTAACTAAGTAACCATATAGTGCTGACAATTAACACATTGCTTTACATATATAACATACATCTACATGAGTCCTTGACTTAAGGGGGTTGTAATGCAATCTATGCATTAGGATAAAGTGCCTTCTGTGTGCAGCAGCCTCCCTCAGCCCCCTTAATACATACCTGAGCTCCATCTCTGTCCAGCGATGTCCACAAGTGTCTCAGCTGTCCGAGACTCTCCCCCCTGATTGGCTGAGACACAGCTGCGGTGCCATTGGCTCAAAGTCAGTTAGCCAATCAGGAGAGAGAGGGGGCGGGGCCCAGGCTGGCCCACATCTTTGTGTCTAAAGGGACACATGGAGTTGTGACTTGGCTCGGGTGCCCCATAGCAAGCTGCTTGCTTTGGGAGCACTCGACAGAAAGAGCCAGGAGCACAGAAGAGGGACCAGAGAAGAGAAGGATCAGGGATGTTCTGTGCAAATCCACTGCAATAGAGCAGGTAAGTATAATATGTTTGTTATTTTCATTGAAAAAGATATTGTCAGGAAGGGCAAACCAGCAAATTAGATGGCGACTATGGTCGTTTCCCTGTTCTGCATGTCCCACTGAGAAGGGCTGCATGGGGCTTTTGCACGCATGCGCCTGTGCATGCTCGGACACTAGTGCCACACGAAATGCGGGAGCGCATGACGTTGTGGCGCTAATAGGCTATTTAAACTGCCTTACTTCCTTGAATCTGTGCTTTCCGGTCTACAGCATTACCTGAGACCTCTGATTGTTGTTTACCTACATCCTGCTCCAGCTGGCCCTACCTGGTTTGTTTTGACTATCCCTGCTTATCTGCCTGTATCTGACCTCGGCCTGTGTTGACTACATCCCTGCCTGCTCCTCCTGCTACCTAGCTGCCAGCCTGTTACCGAACCTGCCTGTACCTGAGTCCACATTCCTGCCTACTCCTTCTGCTACCCTGCCGCCAGCCAGTTGTCAAACCAGCCTGTATCTGACCCTGCTCCAGTGTTCACCTGATTTGGACTTGTGTGTCTACTCTTCCAGACCATCTGCCTGCACCTGCCTGAGCACCAGTTCCCAGTCTGACAGCTGTTCCCGGGTCCGTTCCGGTTCCGGTCCAGCTCGTCTACCAGCAACCTTGCCAGGCTCTCGTGCGACTCTGCACTCCTGCGCCTCCTGTTTTCCCTATCAGGGGCCTCGAGTCAGAGGTGTAAGAGAGGCCTCCCTCTGCATTCCAGACTATTCCACCAGGTACTTGACAGATATAGATTACAAAAAGCCACTTCTGCTGCAATATTCATCTTTAATCTGCAGCTGTTCATACAGTACTTTTTTATGCCACTAGATGTCCTCAGTCTTCTGCACCTAATCATAGCCAGCATCATTCAACCCACTTCCTCTAAGCCTAGGCTGCCATAGTCCTGGCTGTGAAGGAAAAGCAGTACAATGATGAGCTTATCGTCTGACATTATAAGCAGACAACCTTTGATCTGTACATAAACGAACCAGTCAACATATGTTTGTAGCGCTACCCCCGAAGGAGCCGCTGTTTGATTTTGGGATCGGCCTGCTAGGTCACCTTGGTAATGTCTAGGGGTGTAATTTGTGAGAACAGCAGGAGTGAATGGAGGTCCAGACATTCAATAAAGAATTTTCTATGCTTTATTGCTTATTCCAAACACGGCCAACATCAACACAATGCAGGGAGGTCAAAGTTGATGAAGGAAAGAAAGAACCATGCGGTATCAGGCCTGGATGTAGAACTGAGCAATTCCTTGCTCCGCGTTAAATCAATTAGAGAACACACCGCCACTCTACTCGGAGTGGGTAAAGTGCCCCCCCGGACAGACCCCTATGATAGGCCTGGCAGCCTGAGCGTCACTCTGAATAACACTGGGATAAACAGGTCCAAAGCACAGACCTCTCTCTAAGCCCCATCATAGGCCATCTTCAATATATAGACTTTAGAAAGTGAAAACATTCCCAGTAGGCTGATTTAAAGAAAGTCCCTGGTTGACAGTAAGCATACCTGTCAGCTACCGGACTTCCGATCCCAAACAAGGATCCTGTCAAGTCCTGGAACCCAGCGGAGCGTGGAGACTTTCTCCCTCTCTAGGATGCGATCCACTGCAAGATTCGGTCCTGGCCAGGAGGGCCACGCCTGCGGGGTCCATGGATGCGCGTACCCTGAAGGTGGGTACCGCACCTGGAACGGGGACCCCGCGGGAAAAAGAGCACACGGACACCTGACCTCCCTCACGGATATACCCTCTCCCTGCATGCCCCGTGAGACTAAACGTCCTCTGATTGGCCGCTAGGAGAAGATCTGCTCCGTCAGGACCCCTCTGGTGCCAACTGCTGACCAAAGGTGACATTGCACTCCCTGACCACAGTCTGACCCAGTGGACTTCTGAAACGACAGAGGTCCCAAATTTAGACAAACACATAGAAGGGAGCAAAGTAACTCTCCCTTCTTCACTAAATTTATGCGTAGCGCCCATGCTAAAAGCAAGGGGGCGCTACATGTTGTACCAATACCCAGCAATGATAATATTGTCAACAAAGCAAGGTTTGCACTCTTGTAGCGTATGGGACCTTGTATGCCCAAGATCTGCAACTGGTTAACTTTGTACTCTACTGAATTTCACAAACATTACAGGACCAATGTGAAAAGGTTGTGTGAGCATTCAATAAACACTGCCTATCTGCCAAGTACAAAGGGCATCTAGTTCAGTCTTGAGCCCACAGACATATGTATTGGTATAATAAAAAAACATTTTTACAAACACTTCATAGGCACGCAACTATGGTGATAGATGTCAATCACTTCCCTCTAGGTCTCACACTTTGGCTTTTACTCTGCTGCTGCATCATCCTAAGTGACCATCCTTTATGGTCTACCTGCAGGATTGGGCATGCCACTTTTGCTGGGAGACTGTATCAAGTACAAAAACATACTTGGGGGGCACACCCAAAAAAATGCTATACATCTAAGATGGTGCTGCTATAAGACCAAAGACAGTACAAAACAAATTATAGCGCACACATGCAAAATGACATTTATCCTGCAAGGCTAGTTAAAAACACCTGAACATATTCAAAAATACGGGGGTTTGGTCGCACTATATGGTCATATAGTGCTAAGCCCACTCACTGCGACAAAGTACCCCGAATTAGTGGGTCCTAACCTGTTAATAGAATGGAAGAACCTAGTGTCTCAACCTTGGGAGATAAACTCCTCTATATGGGAAAACTGAAGGGATCCTTCCTATACACTGGTGGCCACTCCCCCTCTTCATTACCTCACATTCGTGGCCACCAGTGTATAGGAAGGATCCCTTCAGTTCTCCCATATAGAGGAGTTTATCTCCAAAAAGACGGAGATGAAAAGGCTGCAGTAATAAAGATGGGAGAGGGAGCAAGTAGGTTTAGCATGTAGGTAGAGAAAGTGACTTGGATGTTATCACATACAATGTAGAACCAGCAGCCACCACTGGTCCTGACTTGTACATGGTGACATCAGAGCATCTGCTCACATTTTGGTTAACCCTAGGGGTAACAAAAAAATAAAAGAAAGGAAGCCTCCACTGGGGCATGAGTGGAAGTCCTGTAGGACGAAATGCGTTGGGTTTCATGCTTGCTAAAGCCCTATACACTGCGCTTGTTTTACTTTTTTATACGTGATCACTTTTTACTTTGTACGTATCCGATATGGTTGTATGTTTTTATATTCAAACCCTACATTTTTGATCTATGACATGCGGAGGTTTCCTTTCTTTTCTTTTTAGATTACCGCCCTCACCATTGATTGGTGAGTGTTTTCCGGATACCATCCACCACAAGGCTTTCTTAGTGATGGTTCTTGGTTCCAGCACCCATTGCCAGTTGAAGGAAGGTTGGAGCATCCTCCCTACGACCATCTGAGGAGATTACTATCTGCTATACATGCCCGCATCCCTGCTTGCACAACTCGCCACCCTCAGTGTGTGGATCCATGGCTCATGGTAAGAGTACCCACCCCTTTCCTAAGTGGTGGAGTCACAGTCCCGGGTGTTGTCACTTGTCAGCATTGCCAAACATTTAGAATATCATCTTCTACAGGCTGCTGGGATGCACTAACTTCTTTCATGGTACTCCCTTTCAGTTGTACTAGCTGTTACAGTGACATCTTATTGATGAGTGTTTTGTTTGTTTTGTATTCACATTTAGAATTGGTATGATTCTCCTTTGTTTGTGAATACTGTTGATTTTTATTATTGCTGTTTTTACATATTCACTGTTGAGCACATACCCTTCCTGGATTCAGTTCCAGGATATATTTATACATTTTTTAGTGCTACACATTTCCATTTACATTTAGTCACATTGTTGTGTCAGCAGCTTTTTCTTGATACTGGTGGCACTGTCATTTATTCACATTTTTAGCAGTGAATATTACTGTTTCTGTCGAAGCATCTGCAATGAATGGCACTGCTTGTTCAATACCAGAAGGTTTTTAAGAATTTGATCTATCAGGGTGCCTTGTTCTACATGAGTGAGCAGCCGTTTCAGCCATAGATGTAACATGGGTGCTACAGATGTGGTAGCTGGAACCAGCTTGAAATTGGCTGCACTAGCTTCCCGTGCTTGCTTTAAATAACTGTCCAAAGTCTATATAACCTTCCATATACACTAATAGTAAAAAAAGGAAAATATATGCGCCCTTCTTACACCCCACTACGCCAGTCAATGTGAAAGCCCCCCAAAAAGCAGCTACTTAAAAAATGAAAATAGTGTGTAAACATTCAGAATGAACAAAATAGTACCGCTATGTTCAAATTTTTTTTTTGAATAATCCTAAATAAATGTGTAAATAAATCTGTGAAAAAATATACACATGCTAAACCATAATAGGCATATATGAGAAGTGTAAAATAAAATAATAAAAAAAAAAAATATATATATACTGTTTTTGCCGGTGTATAAGACGACCCCCTAATTTTCCAGCTAAAATGTTGGTTTTGGGATATACTCGCCGTATAAGATGACCCCCTTCTTACTAGTCATGCCTCGCCTAATGCCTCACTGTGCCATTACATGCCAGACTGTGCCACCATTACATGCCAGACTGTGCCACCATTACATGCCAGACTGTGCCACTACATGCCTCACTGTGCCACCATTACATGCCAGACTGTGCCACCATTACATGCCAGACTGTGCCACTACATGCCCCACTGTGCCATTACATGCCAGACTCACTGTGCCCCATTACATGCCTCACTGTGCCACTACATGCCTCACTGTGCCATTACATGCCAGACTCACTTTGCCCCATTACATGCCTCACTGTGCCACTACATGCCAGACTCACTGTTCCCCATTACATGTCTCACTGTGTCACTGCATGTCTTGACGATCCCTTACCTTATCCTAAGACATGCAGTATCTGTCAGAACGCAGCCGTCCATTTTTTCAAAAGCGGCGCCTCCTCCTTCTGCTGTTCCGTGATAGGCACAACACTCAGCTGCCCAGGAGACACTGTGTTTAGTGTTCGCCTATCACGGAGGCCCTCTCGTCCTCGGTCTCGGACGAGAGGGCCTCCATGATAGGCGGAACACTGAACACAGTGTCTCCTGGGAAGCTGAGTGTTCCGCATATCACGGAACAGCAGAAGAAGGAGGCGTGACTACTTTTAAATACGTTGCAGCATTTTTGCGATCGTATGTGCAGGGTCCTCTATTATGTGTTACGTGTCTATTGGTGTTTCCCTAATACTCTGACTCGGCTGACGTCTGCTCTCTCTTCCGTCCCCTGATGCACCAATGGGAGCGGAGGTGTGCGCGCGTCTTATCCAATAGCCGTCGATCGGGAACTACATAGAGACGTAATCTACGCCGAGTAGCCACGCCCTCTGTTGAAGTCGGATGTGACGAAACGCGTCAGTGCGTGGCTACCAGGAAGTTGTGAAGAGTGCGTTCCACCGCTGTACCATCCCTATCAGACCAGGTGTCCTCAGCAGCGTGCATCTAGCACAAGCGCGACCCCCTGTGTGTGGAGGAGAGCGGTGAAGTTGACTCTTTTATTCTTATGCTCATTTACAAGTATACTCATTGTACGTAGATAGAAAGCGGGGTGTGTTATTATACGGGATTTTACTTATTAAAGCAATATTACACTATTTGGTGCCCTTTGTTTTTTCTATGAACCCCTGTTTGGAGTTTTTAAAAAAATCCCTTGCTGCTTCTGGAATGCGGTTGGAGGTCCGATCAGGATGATATATTTCAAGGCTTTTCTTTATTGATCTTCTGGTGAGTGTAAACCCCAGAGGGGAAGTTTTTTTTTCACGTTTTGGTGAAGATTGGAAATCGGTGGAGGGTGTACTACCATTCCTGGAAAGCATTTCCTTTATTATTTTGAACTTTGCCTGATTCACTGATCTATGGACTCTTTTCCAACACCTTTATCTATATGTTTTTTTATGCTCATTATACAACCATTATTTACTGGTTTTATCTGATTGATTCTCTGTTTATACTTTTAATAGATGTGCTTTATCTATTTTTAAATAGCTGCTGCAATATATATATATTACCTTCCGGGTTTTAGCAGAGATTTCAGCTATTTCTGTTAATTTTATATATATATATGATATGTTTTAGACTTAGTCCATCTCCTGTATATCTTATATTAAAGTTCTTTTCTTGGCGCCGGGAAGTGCACTGTGTAGTCCCCCTTTGAGCGTTTTTTTTGGTGCACTCTTTTTTAAGAAACAAGTGCATAAGTGATTGAATTCCAAGTGATTAAACTTAAAGGCCTGGATTCACGTAACACTTACGCGGCGTATCTCAAGATAAGCCGCGTAAATGTAACGATAAGCCACCGTATCTGTGCGCTGTGCCCATAGAACTAGATACGCCTGAAAATAGGCTTCTTACGACCGACGTAACTTGCCTACGCCAGCGTAAATTGGGCGCATATTTACGCTGGAGGCATATGGGAAATTCGATTCCCATATACAAATGAGTGAGATACGCCGATTCACGAACGTACTTGCGCCCGGCGCATTAATATACACTGTTTACGTAGGTCGTACGTCCGGCGTAAAGTTAAGCCTCATAAAGCAGGGGTAAGTCATGTTAAGGTATGGACCAGGGAACAGCCGTAGTATTTTACGTCGTTTACGTAGTAGTACTTGAATAGGGCTGGGCGTAGGTTACGTCACGTCGTAGGCAGTGATTCAACGTATCTTATGGAGTATTTACGACGTGATTCTGATGCATGCGTACTGGGATGCATCCACGAGGCGGCGCATGCGCCGTTTGTTCGGCCCATCATTTACATGGGGTCACGCTTTATTTAAATGGATCACGCCCACCTTCCACCTACTTTGAATTAGGCGGGCTTACGCCGACGATTTTACGTTACGCCGGCACAACGTTGGGAGCATTTGCATTGTGAATTGGGTGCTTGCCTCTCTGCTTGACGTCGGCGTAGCGCATATGAGATGCGCTATGCCCGCCTAAAAATGCGCCGATCTACCTGAATCCAGCCCAAAGTGTCCAAAAAAATCTTCTTAAGAAATCTTGCTTGAAACCTTCCACCACACCATAGTCACTGAGCACTATGGTGTGGTGGAAGGTTTCAAGCAAGATTTCTTAAGAAGATTTTTTTGGACACTTTAAGTTTAATCACTTAGAATTCAATCACTTATAGACTTGGCTTGTTAATACTGATTAATCTTTTCTATCACTGGATGAACGTTTTTTCTTTTGAACATTCAGTTATTTATATATATATATATATATATATATATATATATATATATATATATATATATATATATATATATATATATATATATATATATATATATATATATATATATATATATATATATATATATATTTGTTATTATTTTATTTTAAACTTATATATACACTGCTCAAAAAAATTTAAGGAACACTTTTGAATAAGAACTCCTGGGGTATTGAGCTGGTCAGTTAAGTAGCAGAGGGGGAGGGGTGTATACAGAGGGGGTTGTTAATTTCAATTAACAGCAAAGTAGCTTAACAACAGGTGCACTAGATGGGCAACAATGAGACGACCTCTAAAACATGATTTTTTTTCCCCTACTCATCTTTTCTGACTGTTTTTCACTAGTTTTGCATTTGGCTAGGGTCAGTGTCACTACTGGTAGCACAAGGCGATACTTGGACCCTATAAAGGTTGCATAGGCAGTCCAACTCCTCCAGGATGGCACATCAAAACGTGTCATTGCCAGGTTTGCCATGTCTCCCAGCACAGTCTAAAGAGCATGGAGGAGATTCCAGGAGACAGGCAGTTACTCTAGGAGAGCTGGACAGAGCAGTAGAAGGTCCTTAACCCATCAGCAGGACCGGTATCTGCTCCTTTGTGCAAGGAGGAACAGGATAAGCACTGCCAGAGCCCTACAAAATGACCTCCAGCAGGCTACTGGTGTGAATGTTTCTGACCAAACAATCAGAAACAGACTTCATGGGGGTGGCCTGAGGGCCCAATGTCCTCTAGTGTGCTCTGTGCTCACTGCTGGACACTGTAAAGCTCAATTGGCAGGTCCGCCACTGGTGTCCCATGCTTTTCACAGATGAGAGCAGGTTCACCCTGAGCATATGTGACAGATGTGAAAGGGTCTGGAGAAGCCACGGAGAACTTTATGCTGCCTGTAACATTGTTCAGCATGACCGGTTTGGTGGTGGGTCAGTGATGGTCTGGTGAGGCATATCCATGGAGGGACGCACAGACCTCCACAGGCAACACAATGGCACCCTGACTGCCATTAGGTATCGGGATGAAATCCTTGGACCCATTGTCAGACCCTACGCTGGTGCAGTGGGTCCTGGGTTCCTCCTGCTGCACGACAATGCCCGGCCTCATGTGGTGAGAGCATGCAGCCAGTTCCTGGAGGATTAAAAAATGTATACCATTGAATGGCCCCCACTCTCACCTGACCTAAATCCAAAAGAACACCTCTGGGACATTATGTTTTGGTCCATCCAGTGCCGCCAGGTTGCACCTGCATACCATCTGTTGTCTCAGATGGTGTTGTCAGGCATGCATACAAGCACTTGGGGGCCATACAAACTACTGAAGACCATTTTGAGTTGTTGCAATGAAATTTCAGCAAAATGGACTAGCTTGCTGCATAATTTTTATTACTTTGATTTTCGTTTTTTTTTTTGAATTTAGCATGAGATTTTTGCCCATTGAGATCTGATATGTTTTCAAAGTGTTCCTATAATTTTTTTGAGCAGTGTATATTGCAAGTATATATGTGCTCAGACCTCAGCCACACATACTGTAGACAAACCTCAAACGAGAAGGCCGGCAACATGGTGTGTTATGCTCATAAGAATCTTCTTCATATTAGGTCCCTCAGGAGTAAAAAATCTTATGCACAAGAGATATTGATGCGTGTCAGCCCAGCTGGGCTTTAGTCATAAAGGTGTCAAAATCTATTGTGCATAGGATTTTTTTACTCCTGATGGACCTACAAAAAAAACATTTTTATAAACACACTGGCCCATATTCACAAAGGACTTACGACGGCGTATCTCCACGTACGCTGTCGTAAGTCCGAATGTGCGCCGTCATATCTTTGCGACTGATTCATAGAATCAGCTACACCTCACTGTTGCCAAGATACGAGCGGCGTAAGTCTCCTACGCCGTCGTATCTTGGGGTGCATATTTACGCTGGCCGCTTCCGTAAATAGGGTACGCTACGCCCAACTAAAGATACGCCATTGTATCTGAATCTGGCTCACTGAGGTTTTAGCCTTCTTGTTTGATGTTTGTCTTAAAGCGGAGTTTCACTCAAGTGGAACTTCCGCTTATCCGTCTCCTCCTACCCTCCGGTGTCACATTTGGCACCTTTCAGGGGGGATGGGGGAACGAGTACCTGTTTTTTGACAGGTACCGTTCCCCAAATCCCAAGACGGCACCATCTCTTGGTAGTTCGGCCCCCCTCCTCTTTCCTCCGCCGCTGGGCCAATTAGAAAGCGCAGCAGGCTTTGCGCAGTAGGGAACCAGCTGTGAAGCTGAAAGGCTTCACTGCCAGGTTCCCGTATCAGGAATGGTGGCAGCTGCACATGATAGCTGATCAGAAGATCGGCTGGGGTGCTGACATTACTGGCTCCCTGGACAGGTAAGCGTCCATATATTAAAAGTCAGCAGGGGGGCTGGACCTCCTCTTTAAGTAACTCTCCACCTTTTGGTCCATAGGGTCTTTGAGTGCACCTCTATCCTTGAATGAAAGATCAGTTTTCTTAGAAACTTTGGACAGAGAAGCATCCAATCAAGAGCACTTTTCCCATAAGCCTGCACCTTCCTCTCTAAAGGGGAATGTCCTTTTAAGGCAGTTTGGAAGAAAGACTTTCTTCTCTGGTTCTTTCCATTTATATAGAATGGTCTCTGGTGTCTTTAAGAGTGCGATGTGCTGGAAATGTTCACAGTTGTTTTTTTCTGCAAGCCTGCATAGTCAAGCGTGTACGTACATGACTTTCTCTTCCTCCTCAAACCCTAGGGTATCATGCATCACTTTCAGTAGTTCTTCTGTTTTATCAGTGGGACAGAAGAACCTCTGTGACTTACTTTTCCTCTCCTCTCCGTGCTCCTCCTCTTCTGAGTCCGATTCATCACTTGAGTTTATCTCCAATTCTTCTGACATACCCTACTCCTCCACTATTGTACTCCGAGTAGGAGCAGCTGCTAACGTGGTGAACCAGAAGTACTCGGCAATGCCTCACTTTGGGAAGACTCTTGAAGGAAAGATCTAAAGAACTGGATGTACCATTTCTTACTTCATGCTATCAATGAACTCTTTGACACTAGTTTGTCAAGATAATCTTATAGGAAAAAGTGGGGTTGGGACTTTATATGAGGCATGTGGTTTGCACCACCACAGGCCTCCATCCCTAAAAGGGTTTAAAAAAAATGGAAGGTTGGGACTTTAAATGAGATGCGATTAGTAAAATGCGATTAAATATACATATGGAAAATACAAAAATTCTTACCATAATAGCCAGGCTCAAAAATACCAAACCAAAGAAACACAAAACCAAATTAATTTGTCTAACTGTATGTAATTAAAACAGAGGTTTAGTTGCAGTCATTTGCAAATGATCAAGAAAATGTCAAGATAATCTTGGCAAAGCGGCTTTTTCTAAGAGCTTGACATTTTCTTTTTGCAGGACGCACGTCCCTCTTTCATGAAGCTGTCCTGGAAGATGACTTGGGAAAGTTAAGTAACCCTCTTTTGGACCAGCCTTTTCAGATAGGGTTCTTCCAGTATTTGCTGGCAATGGACTCTGTCTCCTCTCTGGGGAACTACTGATATCAATTATCTTTTTAGCACTCTGTGGGGACAGTCTTCCCACTTAATGGTGTAAGAGTGTCCTTCTCCCACAGACCTTTATCTTAAAGGGGTTGTAAAGGTAAAAAAAATAAAAATCCCTAAATGGCTTCCTTTGCCTTAGTGCAGTCCTCTTTCACTTACCTCATCTTGCGATTTTGCTTCTTAATGTCCTTATTTCTTCTGAGAAATCCTCACTTCCTGTTCTTCTGTCTGTAACTACACACAGTAATGGGAGGCTTTCTCCCTGGTTTGGAAAAAGCCTCTTGAGGGGGGAGATGGCGAGCAGGAGGGTCAGAACACTCTCTACTTTGCAGATAGAGAAAGGAGCTGTGTGTTAGTGGGCGTCCTGACACTCCTGCTCGCCCCCTCCCCCCTCAAGAGGCTTTCTCCACACCAGGGAGAAAGCCTCCCATTACTGCGTGTAGTTACAGACAGAAGAACAGGAAGTGAGGATTTCTTAGAAGAAATAAGGACATTTAAAAGCAAAATCGAAGGATGACGTAAGTGATGAAGGACTGCACTAATGTAAAGGAAGCTATTTAGGGAATTTTTTTTTTACCTTTACAACCCCTTTAAGGTTTTTTTCTCCCATTGTAAATAATTGTATGCCACCACTATACCATCTACCAATGTAACAAAGCACTTTTTCACTGACCACCAATGTAACAGGCACTATCATTTTTACTGTCTGTGTTTCTTTCCTGTCCATTATTTTTTTTCCATGATTATTACTGAATTTCATATGAAGAACAGTGAGGTGTTCAAACTGATCTGCTCTTGTAGTCAAATATGCTAGGTATGGCACATTCTTCATTCTTTTATGTATTATTACATTTAAACTGTATTACTCATGCTAATGTACAGTTACCTAGAGAGTAACAATTTAGCAGAGGGTTCCCCTAGACATAAAAATTATTTCACGTGTTCCACTATGTCAGCAGTGTTAAAAAGTTTTAAATAAATTACATCTTAAGCTTCTATATCATTTGTTGTATCTCAGTCCTGTAAATATACTGCTAAAACTTCATATATACATACATGCACTCAGGGCCGCCATCAGGAATTATGGGGCCCCTTACACCGCTTCAGGCATGGGCCCCCTGGAGCAGAGACCAGGAGGGGAGGGGTGCTGCCGCCTGAAATTGAGAAGCGAGGGGGGCCCTTTACAAAAAAAAAGAAGAACTAAAGAAAAATATAAATATATATAAAAAAGGCGGGGTAGCCATCCGGGGCCTTGGGGACCTCTTGGCCCTTTAATAAAATATATATATATATATATATATATATATATATATACACTCAAATTATTTATTTAGTTTATAAAAATAAATTACAAAAAAAGGCGGGTTGCCATTCGGGACCTCTGGGCCCTTTAATAATAATAATAATAATAATAAAAAAAGAAACCTCTGGGCCCTTTAATAAAAAATAAATAAAAACAAATATATATATATAAAAAAAGGGGGAGTTTCCATCCAGACCAGACAGTACAGACCAAAAGTTTGGACACACCTTCTCAATCAAAGAGTTTTCTTTATTTTCATGACTATGGAAATTTTAGATTCACACTGAAGGCATCAAAACTATGAAGTAACACATGTGGAATTATGCATAACAAAAAAGTGTGAAACAACTGAAAATATATTTCATATTCTAGGTTCTTCAAAGTAGCCACCTTTTGCAGCAGACACATCTCTAGAACTGGTAAGAGGAGACTGTGTGAATCAGGCCTTCATGGTAGAATATCTGCTAGGAAACCACTGCTAAAGAAAGGCAACAAGCAGAAGAGACTTGTTTGGGCTAAAGAACACAAGGAATGGACATTAGACCAGTGGAAATCTGTGCTTTGGTCTGATGAGTCCAAACTTGAGATCTTTGGTTCCAACCCCCGTGTCCTTGTGCGACGCAGAAAAGGTGAACGGATGGACTCTACATGCCTGGTTCCCACCGTGAAGCATGGAGGAGGAGGTGTGATGGTGTGGGGGTGCTTTGCTGGTGACACTGTTGGGGATTTAATCAAAATTGAAGGCATACTGAACCAGCATGGCTACCACAGCATCTTGCAGCGGCATACTATTCCATCCGGTTTGCGTTTAGTTGGACCATCATTTATTTTTCAACAGGAAAATGACCCCAAACACACCTCCAGGCTGTGTGAGGGCTATTTGACCAAGAAGGAGAGTTATGGGGTGCTGCGCCAGGTGACTACCTCTTGAAGCTCATCAAAGCAAAAGGTGGCTACTTTGAAGAACCTAGAATATGAAATATATTTTCAGTTGTTTCACACTTTTTTGTTATGTATAATTCCACATGTGTTAATTCATAGTTTTGAAAGAGAAGGTGTGTCCAAACTTTTGGTCTGTACTGTTTATATATATAAAAAAAGGGGGACCTTCGGACCCCTAAAAAAAAAAAATATATATAAATTGACCCTTTAATAAAAAAAAAAAATATATATTTTTTTATAAAAAAAAAAAAAGGGGGGGGGGTTGCCATCCGGGGCCCTGGGGACCTCCGGACCTCTAAAAAAAAAAAAAAATGGCCCTTTATTAAAAATAAAAATATATTTAAAAAAAAAATTATTTTTTTTAGGGGGTTGCCATCCGGGCCCCTGGGGACCTCCGGCCCCTTACAGGTGTACTGCCTGTACCCCCTGATGGCGGACCTGCATGCACTTCAGCCATGACTGTATGGACTTTTTCAGTGGAACATGTCTCTGCAATATGTATTGCAATGGCCACCAAGTGACCAAGTGACAATGGAGGAGCACTACTGGAAGACAGGGACAGAATACTGTCACTCTTAATGGGAAGTAACTTGAACAAGGACATTCATGGCTGGATCATCAGGTATTAGTTTACTAAAAAGTGAAGTTTCAAAATAGGAATAATTAACAAGTTAGTATGCTTATTATTGATTTTAGCAATTAGGTTTATATTAGGTTTAAAACAAACCTGCGCTCTTGTCCATGCCCACCCTGGCCAGCAACACATTGGCTCCCTGCAGCTTCATTTAGCAAGAAAAGAGAGACCTGTGCAAGTTCTCAGGGGCTCATAGTGGAACTGTAATCACCTTATCTAAAAGTCCTATATTGCAGAAGCGATATAAGGGTTGATTTACTAAAGGCAAATACGCCGTTCACTTTTCTAGGGAAGTTGCACTTTACAAGGGATTTTCCCCAGATCTTAGTGAATGCGGTAAAATCTAACTTTGCAAAGAATGCCCAATCATGTGCAAGGAAAATAATAAAAAAAAAAAAAATCTTACTTGCAAATAAATAGATGATGGAAGTCAGCAAACCTGTATCTCATTCACTAAGCTCTGGGAAAAATTCTGTGCAAAGTGAATAGTCTATGGGCCGGATTCAGATACCTGAGCGTATCTTTCCTCCCGCGTAACGTATCTCCGATACGTTACGCCGATGTAACTTTGGGCGGTCGTTCGTTTCTGAATCGGCGTAAATACTAATTTGCATATTCCTTGCATAAAAACATACGGAAGCGCCACCTAGCGGCCAGCCTGAAAATGCAGCCTAAGATATGACGGTGTAAGACACTTACACCTGTCGGATATTAGGGATATCTATGCGTAACTGATTCTCTGAATCAGGCGCATAGATACGACCGACCGCACTCGTATGCCGTCGTATCTCTTTTCTGAATCTGGCCCTATATTTTTTTTTATCCAAACTTTTTTTATTGACAAGAATAAAAAGTGACTACACATTGTAGGAAAAAAAGATATTAGCATTATATACAATGCTTAAGCATTGTATATAAGATCTACAGTGAAATAAAGACCGTCACGTCATATTTGGAGCATATACAAGGTTTTAAAGGATATAAAAATAATTTAAAAAAGGGGAAAAAACAAAACAACCAGAGCTTTTGAGATGGACAATTGCTCAGAACGGTGTCTTTTTTCTACACTCGGATATAAAACTCAGAAATACCCAAGCTCAGGCCAATACCATTGTAACTCTTGGTGGGTTCAAAATTGTAACCGCCTATCCATCACTAGTTGTGGTGGGGCAAGTTTTGGGTTATCAAGCCAACTCTGCCAAATGACATTACTTACATGTTTTAACCACTTTTCAAAGGCAATAAGCTACTCGTTCTCTAGGTAGACGGGAGTTAACACAGGCGATCCACTGCACCCTAGTAGGCATGGTGGCTGCCAACCAAAATCGGGTAATCAGTTTTTTTAGCGAGGTACAATAATCTGGTCACCATAGTGTAAATACCTTCTGAATACATTTCAGCATCTATTGCACCCAACAAGCATACTAATGGATCAAGAGATATAGGTGTTTGGGCTAGGTCAGGGATAACCTACACAATCTCTGCCCAATATAAGGCAATTTTCGGGCAAGTCCATATCATGTGTATGAAGTCTCCTCTGACCATTGAGCATTTCGGGCATAAAGGAGAATCTCTTTGGACCCAATCATATCATTTTTGTAGGCAAACGATAGGCTCTGTGCAATATGAATAATTGTGAGAGCTTATGTGCAGCTGATACAGATGCAGCAGGAAGTGCCTCCAGGGCCATGTCCCATTGATCACCATCTATATCTCCATAATCAGTAACCCAATGAGAACTCTGCACGCAAGTTGATCATACGCCTTTAGGGTACCACCAGTATATAGTTGGTGAAAGCACCAGACCCCTTGTTGCCTCCATGAGGAAAATCTCTGCAGTTTATATAGTTCAGGATAGTTAGGATTGTTCCACAATGGAGTGAGCTCCATAGGGCCTGCAATGGATAATGCTTCCCTAGCTGCAAGGCAAACTTTCCTAAGCAGACCTGCCATTGGTATATTTGTTTTTAGTAAATCAACTCCAATGTATGTAGCATCTGCAATAAAAAGCCTGCCTGGTCACCCTTTTTAAATTACTCCCTTCCCAGCCTTACATGAGAAGCTGGGCTAATCAGCAGCGCTGTCATGTGAGAGTAATGCCGCGTACACACCATCATTTTTCAGCATGAAAGAAAACGTTGTTTTTCAGCATGTCCAAAAAACAAAGTTTTCCCAACTTCATCATTAAAAACGACGTTACCCACACACCATCGTTTTAAAAAAATGATGAACAAAGCGCGGTGACGTACAATGGCACTCTTAAGGGGAAGTTCCATTCACCTTTGGGCTGCTTTAGCTGATTCCTTGTTAGTAAAAGACGATTTGCGCTTTTTTGTCTGTTACAGCGTGATGAATGTGCTTACTCCATTACGAACGGTAATTTTACCAGAACGAGCGCTCCCATCTCATAACTTGCTTCTGAGCATGCGCGGTTTTAAAACGTCGTTTTATCCCACACACGATCATTTTTTACAACCCGAAAAACTTTTTTTTTTTAAAACGACATTAAAAAATGCAGCATGTTCGAAATTATCGTGTGTACGCGGCATAAGAGAAACTAAATTGGTCACTAGAATTTTTTCAAGATCAATGTGTTTTTGCTTGTACTTTTTGAACAAATATAAAAAAAACACCTTCAATACTATTGTCAACAGACAAAAGGGTGCAAATAATATTTATGATTTGTTAGATTTTACATATGCTTTAAAGTGGGGTCGGCAAGCTAGGACACAGGGTGGTCCTAAGCAACCAATTACCAGCTTGCTAATATGAAAAGTCACTCTGCCAGCTGCTGCCCTCTGTTCAGAACTGTGCTGCCTCACGGTCTCAGCTGTGTACAGAGGTAGGACACTACTGTGGGAGGGAAGGGGGACCAAAGGTTACTGCTATAGGGGGGGGAGGGTGATGTGAAGGGGGCAGAGGACACTGTTTCGGGCAGAGTCACCCAAATGGTAGCGTCCTCTACCCCTCCCCCCGAACCTTGCATTCTGAGCACAACACACTCTTGAAACCTGCATTCTGAGAGCAATGCACTCCTGAAACCTGCATTCTGAGAAAAATGCACTCCAGAACACTGCATTCTGAATTTAATGCACTCCTTAACCCTGCATTCTGAGCATAATACACTGGTGAACCTTGCATTCTCTGCATAACACACTCCTAAACCCTACACTCTTGTAATATTTTTTTTTTATCCGAGTAACAATATTTTATCAAGAAAAAAAGGCCGGTCTTACTACCTTTTTTTTGGGATACACTGTGCCAATTTGCATGATACTGTACTACCATGTGATCTTGTGTCCACAAATACACTGCGTTTGTGATCTACGTTTGGGGTTAACAATGTATTATCACCCACAGTAGATCACAACGGCAATGTGTTTTGAACATGTTGCAGGAAACATACATGGAACATGCCTTTCTGTCACTGTGTTCTGGTGTGAACCAGCCCTAACAACAGGAAACTGTGCCTGGTGATCTTTGACTTTATCGGTGCTGTTCAAGCAGCTCCATCTCTCGAAAGTTGTCTACCACTCTCTTGTATTGTACAATTACAGCAAAATGCCAACGTCTCTTTGAAGCCCACGCCCCAACCCATGTATATCTTCCATTAAATCACTCCCATATCACCCCTTCTTAGGTTGCAGACAGTACAAAATATTCAGTGTTTTTGCATATTTGGTTTTCAGAAGGATAGATTACAGCTTATGTTTCCCAGTGAGATCTGTTGCCTCTTTGTAAAATGTGTAAGGACTCTACATCTGACCATTGTAACACATGGTCCTTATAGGCACACAGGGAGAAGTTTGGGAAGAAAAGTAAGTAGGCCACTTTCACATGGACAGGACCACCTAGTTTGCCTGTTCGTTTTTCAAGTGGGCCAGTTTAGAAGCTCCATGTTGGTGTAAAACCCTCTAGTGTGCTAGACGTGATAGTGGTTAAGTTTTTGTTAGTGTAGGTAAATTCCAGGATTGGCTAGCAGCCAAGCCTGTCTCTTAGGTCTGGATTTGGAGTGACTGAGGCAAAACTGGGAGAATCACAGGAAGCATCACTAAGAGTTCCCACTTCTTTCCAGAACCTTCTGGAACCTTCTGGAAAGGAAGGAGGAGAGAGCAGGTGGTGCTGTCTGGAGTGTTCTGGGGAGCCCTGACCAATCCCCATTCTGGATTGGCAGGCCCCCTCAAATGCTCTGGGTCAGCCCAGCTGGGGAGGAGTAGTTTGGGTGGAAGCTGGAGATTGAGTGCTAGGCTGTCGTGACCTTTGAGGGAGCTCCCCAGTCTAAGGGGGGGGGGTGATCTTGGGCCTGGGTGCGGACAGGACCCTGTCAAGACACATGGAGGTGTCCTTTACAGGTGGCACGGGAGCAGGAGAGTCCTGCCAGGCAAGTCTCCAGGTATTACAAGTTGCAGCCAGGAGGGCTGGTTAGTGATGCACAGTCAGGAGGACTGGGGAGGCACACGTGAGAGGACTTGGAGAGTGCAGTCTGGGATGGGTGCAGAGCCACGGGCAGTGGAAAGAGGCAGCTGCAGCCAGGTGGGCTGGCAGGGCCTGAAGAGGTAGTGCTGGGATCAGTTACCACGTGGACAGCTAGCATTGGGACTACCAATATTTTTGCTACACCATAGGGGCCCGAGGTCCCTGCCTACAAATGACATTAGCTTTAGGCCTGACTGAGTCAGTGTCGGGCCTGCAAATCAGTGCTAGCTGGTCCTGGGAGTGATAGTCTGCATGCACGTTTTGTGCTGTAGGAAGAGAGGAGGTGTATATACTGGAGATGTATATAGTTCTCAAGTCCCTATATCTGTTTCTACTATCAACTGGGCATCTCATTATTTCCCTATCCCCATCCAAGTTGAATTCCCCTAATAAAAATAACAAAAACAAGTGCAAGGACTGTTTTCTGTCTGATAAGTGACTGAAAATTGTGCACTTGGCTGGGCAGGGTGACAGACAGACCACAACTAACAGCAGCCCTTACGTGGGGTACCGCTACATTAGTCTATGAGAGACCAGATATAAATGGACTTGGGTCAGTTTACATCTAATTACCTCTGATTCCGTCCAGGCCAAAAATATAAAATAATCTAAAATAATCATATTAATAATGTAATGGTCTGCATCATTTTTAGACTTAAATGTGACGTATCTGAGAGAGCCTGATGTAAATGAAAGCAAGTCTATTAGATCCCTAGATCTAAGGCTGGATTCACGCCTATGCAGTTTTGGAGCTTTTTGCATTTTACAGATTTGTACTACAATCCATTAATCACTTGCTTACTGGGCACATATACCCCCTTCCTAACCAGAGGACTTTTTGCGATTCGGCACTGCGTCGCTTTAACTGACAATTGCACGGTCGTGCGACGTGGCTCCCAAACAAAATTGACGTCCTTTTTTTCACACAAATAGAGCTTTCTTTTGGTGGTATTTGATCACCTCTGCGGTTTTTATTTTTTGCGCTATAAACAAAAATAGAGCGACAATTTTGAAAAATATATATATAGATTTTTTACTTGTTGCTATAATAAATAGCTCAATTTTTTTTTTCTCAGTCTAGGCCGATATGTATTCTACATATTTTTGGTAAAAAAAAAAAAAATATCGCAATAAGCGACTGGTTTGCGCAAAAGTTTTAGCGCCTACAAAATAGGGGACAGAATTATTATTATTTTTTTTTTACTAGTAATGGCGGCGATCTGCGATTTTGATCGGTACTGCGACATTATGGCGGACACATCGGACACTTTTGACACATTTTTGGCACCATTCACATTTATACTGCGATCAGTGCTATAAATAAGCACTAATTACTGTATAAATGTGACTGGCATTGAAGGGGTTAACACTAGGGGGTGAGGAAGGGGTTAAATGTGTACCTTAGTGAGTGTTACTAACTGTTGGGGAAGGGGACTGACTGGGGGAGGTGACCGATCTGTGTCCCTATGTACAAGAGACACAGATCGGTCTCCTCTCTCCCTGACAGGACGTGGATCTGTGTGCTAGATCCACGTCCTTGTCTCTGTAACCGCCGATCGCGGGAGCCTGGCGGGCATCGCGGCCACCAGGCACGCGCATCGGCATCCCAGTGATGCGGCGTGCTCGCGCGCCCCCCAGTGGCCAGGAGGAGCGGAGGCACCCTGCAGCCGTATAAAGTCGTACGGCCGTCGGGAAGTGGTTAAACATGGTTTCCTATGGAACACGTTCTGTAGTTCAAATCTGCAAAATGCAAAAAAGCACAACAAATGCGTAGGTGTGAATCCAGCCTCAATCAGATCCAGAAAGCTTTTTAAATGCAGCAGTAAACTGCTCTATTCTGCTGCGATTAAAGACATTTTTTTGCTCTTTGAGACCAGATGGCATCCCCGTTAAAGGGGCCCCATGCAAACACAATCCAAAAATCTTTACATGTCACATTGAAATGTTTTTCAGCTGCTTGCAAGGAAACAAAGTATTTTATGCAAGAAAAATATAGCAACAATTTGTTAAGCCGGCAATCAACAATCAAGGTCTTTCCTTTGATTGGGAAAATATTAAGGACTGATAATACATTGACCGAGAATAACTAAGTGCATGCAGAAAAAGAGGGTCCATTCTTACCTGGAAGCGCAGTTTTTGATGTAGACATTTGGAGTGTCAGGACAAGCAGCACACAAAGTAGTAAAGCATGTATGGATGTAGTGAGCAGGGCCACGGCCATCAGACACAGCTCTGTGTCTTGTCTTCCGCCTGTGGAATTCCACAGTGGGGTAGCCAGAGGGGCTAAACTTCTACACACGTGTGCTTCGCATTTACATCTGCTTTGAGACAACATGGGGAGACTACATGCTTTGCCGTGTTGTAAGCCATGGAATCTTTATCGCTTTTCATAGCTTGAAGTCCCAGACACAGGGTGAATGCACACTTTCACTTTCATTTTTTACAAATGAAGTAATTTAAAGGGACAGTAGCCTTATTTGTTATGCATATGGTTTTTTTTTTTTCGCACGATGAGCTTGGAAATTCATGTTTTACAAAAATGTTTGCTCTCTAAATGTCATCAGTCCAATGAATACAATAACTACCCTCCAACAGTGAGACGTACCATGGCTTTCAGCAAGGCTTTTTTTCTCAGAAAATAGGTGCAAGAAACTCAATCACGACCCCCCGAAAACACACACACCCTCCAAACTTCATCATATAGTGGGTTAATAGTGTGGTTAAATTTCACTAACAGTGGGGGGATCTTAAGGGGCATTAAACACCAGGGCCTGTATTCAGAAAGATGAGCGCATCTTTCTGCGGGCGTATCATACGTTACGCCGCAAATTTGGGCACAAGTTCCGTATGCAGAAAGAACCTGCGCCCTTAGTTACGGCGGGGTAACGTATGTGTGGCGGCGTAAGCCTGCCTAATTCAAATGGGGATGTTGTGGGCGTGTTTTATTTAAATTTCACATGACCCCGCGTATTTTACGTTTTTTGTGAACGGCGCATGCGCCGTTCGTGAAAAAATCCCAGTGTGCATGCTCGAAATTACGCCGCAAAGCCTCATTGGTTTCGACGTGAATGTAACTTACGCAAAGCCCTATTCGCGAAGGACTTACGCAAACGACGTAAAATTTTCAAAACTCGGCGCGGGAACGACGTCCATACTTAACATAGGATACCCCTCATATAGCAGGGGTAACTTTACGCCGGAAAAAGCCGAACGTAAACGACGTAAAAAAAAGCGCCGGGCGGACGTACGTTTCTGAATCGGCGTATCTACCTAATTAGCATATTCCTCGCGTAAATATACGGAAGCGCCACCTAGCAGCCAGCATAAATATGCAGCCTAAGATACGACGGAGTAAGACACTTACGCCTGTTAAAGCTCTCTGAATGCCAGTCAAAGCCCCTGTCACTAAATAAAATGGTTAGCTTACAGTCTTGTTTACACCTTTGCTTTTGCTTGGTGTTTAAGTGAGGCTTTGGTGGGGCTTCAGTGTAGCTTCGGTGGGGCTCCTGTAAAGCTTCGGTGAGGCTTTGTGGGGCTTCGATGAGTCTTTGGTGTAGCTTCGATGGGGCTTCGGTGGGGCTCCGGTGAGGCTTCGATTAGGCTTCAGTGGGGCTTCAAGCGAGCTTTGCCATAGACTTCTATGGAGGCTTTGAAGATGCTTTGAAGAGATATAAAATATGACAGATGGCAGGCAACATCACAACAGAAGAAGACAGCCTCAGGACAAGAGCGACCCTTTTTGTTGTTAGCGGGTAACCGATGGCGAGAAAGAAGACATCGGCACGGGAGAAGATAGCTCTGGGAGAAGAATTTGTTGACTGGAGAGATGGCAGCAGGAGAAGACAACCCCAGAAAGAGACAGCGGCAGGAGAAGACAGCTCAGGGAGAATACAGCTCGGAGCAATTTTTTAACTTGTCAAAAACCAGCTCTTGTTTTTTTTTTATACATTTCACTGCTTTTTTGGTGAATGGGTAAGGGTATAATGTATCTGATACCATTTCACATAGGGGGTGGGGCCGGGATCCAATAAGCCCCCGCCCGCAGACCACGACAGCCACCAGACTGGGTTGTCGGGAAGAGGCCCTTGTCCCCATCAAGGACAGCACAGTGGTGCAGTGAGTAGCACTGTCGCCTAGCAGCAAAAAGGTTCGCTGGTTCGAATCCCAACCACGACACCATCTGCCTGGAGTTTGCATGTTCTCCATGTGCCTGCGTGGGTTTCCTCCGGGTACTCCGGTTTCCTCCCACACTCCAAAGACATGCTGGTAGGTAAATTGGATCTCGTCCAAATTGGCCCAGTATATATGTATATATGTGTGTATGACTGTGTGTCCCTAGCATGTCATGATCCTACGGGGTAAAAATGACCACACCAGCCAAGCAGATACTGGCTGGAAAAAGCGCCCAGAGGCGATTCAGCTCGCATGCGTTGCGCTATACAAGTCATTCATTCATTCAACATGACGGCAAGGTGGTTTGGGTGGGGGGTGCAGAGCTCTTACCCCCCCATGTTGATAGCATGTGGCCTGGTATGGTTCGGGGGGGGCGGGGCGTTCGCTCGTCCCCTCCCTTTCCTGACCTACCGGGCTGTATGCTTGGATAAGGGTCTGTTATGTATTTGGGGGGGACCCCACGCCATTTTTTTTTTATTTTGGCAGAAAAGATGGCCACAGTTACAGCAGCAAACGCGCACTCAGTGTAGATCTGCCATCTGTTGTGGGGAAAAGTCAAAATAAAATGAATCATAAAACATATGACAAAGGTTGCCACGGCCGACCTGGTATTGGACAGTGGAAAATAAAATTGACGTCCTCTTTTTTCCACAAATAGAGCTTTCTTTTGGTGGTATTTGATCACCTCTGCAGTTTTTATTTTTTGCGCTATAAACGAAAAAAGAGCGTCAATTTTGAAAAAAGGCTTTTTTTTTGCTTTAATAAATATCCCCCAAAAAATAAATAATTCTCAGTTTAGGCAGATATGTATTCTTCTGAATATTTTTGGTAAAAAAAAATCGCAATAAGCGTATACTGATTGGTTTGCGCACAAGTTATAGCGTCTATAAAATAGGGGGTAGTTTTATGGCACTTTTATTATTATAATTTTTTTTTTTACTAGTTATGGTTGCGTACATGCAATTTATTATTGTGCCGCACAGCTTTTTAAAGGGGACGTACCTGTACGCCCATTTGCCTACTGCTGCCATTCTGCTGACGTATATCGGCGTGCAGCAGTCAGCAAGTGGTTAAAGCAGTCCTACAATGCAGTCCTACTACAGTGGTAAATAAACTGCTGAGGTAGACCATTCAGAGGTTGATACATGTGCAGAGGAGAGGATCCGAGCCTGTGACGTCGCGCAGCCATGGTGGTGAGAAGGGATGAGCTCCGGCGTGTTCGCACACTCCACGTGCAGAGCCCGCCAGGAAGTCGGCATGTCGCTGTGCTAATCTCAGGCAGTGAGACATTTCCCGATCTCTGCAGCCACACATCGGGACAATGTATCCCTTCCTGTGATTTGCACATCACCGTGCCGACTTCCTGGTGGGCTCTGCACGTGGAGTGTGCGAACACGCCGGAGCTCATCCCTAGTGGTAAATGAGCGGATGCTCTCAATACATGTAAGCAAATTTTGTTTTTATCTAGTAAGCAGGGGTGTATTTAGGTTCTGTGCTGCCCTAGGCCTGACTAAACTCGTGCACCCCCTAATTTAAATATGACCCACCCCTTCCTGTCAAGGCCACACCCCTTGCGGTTTAAGACCCACCCTGAAATTTTCAAGTAGGGACACTAGTTCTGATGGCCTGGGGGGGGGGGGAGGATTCCCTTAATTTGCATAGATTTCCTCTCACTTCCTGTTTGGCTATGGGACAGGAAGTGAAGGGAAATCTCTGCAATGGGACAGGGATGGTAAAAAATTAGAAGTGAGCCCCCCCCCCCCACAGTTGCAGAATGCCAACCGCCCACATACTGGAAGCAGTGCGGCCGATTTATGGGGGTGCTAAACTAATTTGCCTAACAGTGTAGCGCAAGCCGGCGGGGACACTGTCCCTGCTGCCCCCCTGCAAAGTGCTGCCCTAGGCCTGGGCCTTGTTGGCCTAGGCCAGGATACAGTTTTGCTAGTAAGTGTCCTTTCTTAGCAGGGTTTTAGATAAAAGTTTTATATCAGAGAGCACTATGTCGGCTTTGTGCCTTGAAGTGGAGGAACAGCTGAGTAATCTCGGCGATCAACCCCTTATCTGTGAGAGACACATTAGGTGGAGTGGAGATTGTGCAAGGGAGTAATTGAATAGCTGATTCCTAAGAGAAAAGAAAAGACGTTTGGGGAGTGAAAATAGAGAGTTCATTTGAGTCTTCCTGACTCATCCTTGGTGGTGGTGTGCACAAACATAAGAATTATTGAGAAGCACAGTGATAAGATAATAACACTGGAGCATTACTATCAAGATTTATATTGAATTATGGGACATTGATTATATATTTTTTATGAATTTGAATTTTATTGCATGTATAAATAGCAAGTATAGCATTGAATGTACCACTGTAGTAGTGATGCACTGTGTGTGTGTCCTTTGGTACACATACACACACACACATTTATATATTACAGTTTGTGTGTGTGTGTGTATATATATATATATATATATATATATATATATATATATTACAGTTTACCAATTCTTAGATTTGATGAGTGCGTTCATTTTCTTTCTTAGGCTTTCTTTCTTCTATTTTTATCTGGTGATCCAGCCAACAAGTCTGTTGTTTTTCAAAAGCACCAGGTCTCCAGCAGATTGTATCAGTTTACATAGATGAGACAAACCATTTAACTGGCAGGGGTGTATTTTTTTTTTTAGGGACTGCAACATTGCGGCAGACAAATCGGACACAAAGTGACATTTTTTGGGGACCAGTGACACTAATACAGTGATAAGTGCTAAAAAAAATGCACTCTCACTGTCCTAATGACGCTGGCAGGGAAGGGGTTAACATTAGGGGCGATCAAAGTGCTAAGTGTGCTCCTAGGGAGTGCTTTCGAACTGTGTGGGGGATGGCTTAACTGGTGGAAGAGAGAGATATGTGTTCCTGCTTAGCAGAAACACAGGCTCTCAACCTTCCTCTCTGACAGAATGGTGGTCTGCCTTGTTTACATAGGCAGACCGCTGTTCTGCCTCTCCCGTCAATGATCGATGGTGGGACCCGCTGATTGTCAGTGGGAGGAATAGTACCCCATCATTGGTATCAGTTGGAGGAATAGTGCTCCATCATTGGTGTCATTGGGAGGAATAGTGGCCAATCATTGGTGTCAATAGGAGGAATAGTGCCCTTCCTTGTTGTCAGTGGGAGGAATAGTGCCCCATTGTTGACAGTGGGAGGAATAGTGCCCCATCATTGGTGTCAGTGAGAAGAATAGTGCCCCATTATTGGTATCAGTTGGAGGAATAGTGCCCCATCATTGGTGTCAGTGGAAAGACTAGTGCCCCATCATTGGTGTCATTGGGAGGAATAGTGCCCCATCATTGGTGTCACAGGGAGGTATAATGCCCCGTCATTTGTTTTCAGTGAGAGGATTGATACCCCATCATTGGTGTCAGTAGGAGGAATAGTGCCCCATCATTGGTATCAGTGGGAGGAATAGTGCCCCATTGTTGGTGTCAGTGGGAGTAATAGTACCCCAATTTTCAATGCTGCTGGCTCCTCCTTTCTGTGCTGCTTCTCTGAACTTTACAGGAAAGAGTCAACAGTGGACCGTGCCGTCTCCATGGAGTCTTTTAGCATTGAGAAGGGAGGGAGGAGGATGGAGTGTTTTGCCCTCCTGGACTATGGGGCTGTGTGTTTCTTGGTGCACACAGTGTAGTGAGCCAAGGAGTGCAAGGGTGTCTCCTTAGGCCCCCTTAACACTGAGGCGCGGTGGCGGTATAGCGCCGCTAAAAAGAGCGGCTCTATGCCGTTGGAATTGCCGCGGGATTCGGCCGCTAGCGGTGCGGTATTAACCCCCGTTAGCAGCCGATAAAGGGTTAATACCGCCCGCAATGCACCTCTGCAGAGCAATGCATCCAGCTTCTTCCCAGCAGCAGCATAAGGAAAGGGGGATGCACTGTGATGCAAGGGAGAGTGGGGGACTCAACTTCTGATGGTGGGGTGGCTCTTGACATCTAATGTAAGGGGAGGGGACGCGCTGGACATCTAATCTTACAGATACAACCGGCCCCTTTGAGGACAATCATAATGCTAACGCGGCCCACAATGAAATTGAGTTTGACACCCCTGGTATAGTATACAGTTTATATATCCATTCATACATCATACATATGACAGGTTCTTCATACCTTCCAACTTTCTGAGAGGGGAATGAGGGACACCTATCAGCAAAAGTATGTAGGCATAGGACACACCCTTGCCACGCCCCCTTAAAGGAGAATTGTACAAAAAAATAAGATTGGTTAAACCCACAAGTGCTTTTTTTTTACCACTATTATTCCTTTATATTGGCTTTTGGAATTTACAAATGCAGCAATTTAGAAATCAGATGAAAGGTTTAGCACTGGGAAACACCTTTTGATAGATAAAAAGTGCATTTTATATATATATCTATATAGATCAGACCTAAATGAGGGACAAATGAGGAGAATGAGGGACTGAGGGACATTGCTCCAAATCAGGGACAGTCCCTCGAAATCAGGGACAGTTGGGAGGTATGGGTTCTTATTCAGGATTCACGAAAAATAAACACATTGGGGAAGATTTGGTAAAACTAGTACAGCTGTGCATAGTAACCAATTAGCTTCTACCTTCAGCTTGGTCGATGAAGCTTTAACAATAAGGCCCCTTTCACATGGATGGACCAATTTGTCAACATTTTCAGGTGGACCAGTCGGACCAATCATTGCTCTCTAAGGATTGCCGGATGTCATCAGATATATATCCGTTGACACCTGCCGACATCCAATCCAATCCATTAAAAAAAGATGGATAGGGATCCATGGATGGAAACGCATAGAGGACAGCAGGCTGTGTCCATGACTCCGCAAGTGTGAAATGTGTTCTATAACCTGAAAGCTGAAAACTACTATTGATAGAAATCATAATCCTTTGTATTTCTCTTTATTCTACACCAGGGGGGTCTCCAAACCTTCTAAACAAAGGGCCAGTTTATTATCATTCAGACTTTGGGAGGGGGCAGGTCTGAACTGTGGCCAGCGGGAGAGGAAATTTTCCTGGAATCAGAGGGAGCGAACATCGCCACATTATTGGTGTCAGTGGGAGAAAAGGTGCCCCATTGTTGGTATAATGGGGAGGAGTAGCACCCATTATTGGTGTCAGTGGGAGAAAAGGTGCCCCATTGTTGGTATAATGGGGAGGAGTAGCACCCATTATTGGTGTCAGTGGGAGAAAAGGTGCCCATTGTTGGTATAATAGGGAGGAGTAGCACCCATTATTGGTGTCAGTGGGAGAAAAGGTGCCCCATTGTTGGTATAATAGGGAGGAGTAGCACCCATTATTGGTGTCAGTGGGAGAAAAGGTGCCCCATTGTTGGTAGAATAGGGAGGAGTAGCACCCATTATTGGTGTCAGTGGGCACCAATAATGGCACTGACAGGTCAGCACTAGAGGGAAATGGCTCCCCCTGCCGTCCAATCTAAAAAATGGCAGTTTTCTCAAAACCGGTCGTGTGTACGAGGCATAAGAGTCACATCTTCTTTATCACCATTTCATAATACATATGCTGCACTGTCACTATCTAGTGGTAGAAAAAAGGAATTACAGCCAAATAAAACAAAGCACCCCAACATGTATACTTGTAGGATCAGGGCCTATTTTTCAGCCGAAACATGCTGGAACAGCGTTCCGCCACCTTTGGCACTAATGCCGCGTACACACGACCGTTTTTTCATGACGTGAAAAGTGACATTTTTTAAATTGGTCATTAAAAACGATTGTGTGTGGGCTCCAGAGCATTTTTCTCGACGTGAAATATGGCCATTAAAACGTTAGAACATGTCGTGAAAAATGGTCTTGTGTAGGCTTTAACGACGGGAAAAAAACGTGCATGCTCAGAAGCAAGTTATGAGACGGGAGAACTCGTTCTGGTATAACTACTATTTGTAATGGAGATTCTGCACATTCTGCATCCTATGCATTTAGGTGAAAAAACACCTTGCAGTCACCGGCCCCACCGAGCCCCCATGGGGAGGAGCCACGAAAGCCACCATGGGACCCCAGAAGAGGATGATCGGGGCCACTATGTGCAAAACAAAGTGCACAGTGGAGGGAAGTATGACATGTTTGTTTAACCACTTGCTTATTGTGCACATATACCCCCTTCCTTCCCAGGCAAAATTTCAGCTTCCGGCACTGCGACAATTGTGCATTCGTGTGACGTGGCTGCCAAACAAAATTGATGTCCTTTTTTTCCCACAAATAAAGCTTTCTTTTGGTGGTATTTGATCGCCTGTGCGGTTTGAATTTTTTGTGCTATAAACAAAAAAAGAGCGTAAATTTTGAAAAAAACACAATATTTTTTACTTTTTGCTATAATAAAAATCCCATTTAAAAAAAAAACAAACATATTTTTCTCAGTTTAGGCCGAGACATATTCTTCTACATATTTTTGGTAAAAAAAAAAACCAAAAAAAAAAACACAATAAGCGTATAGTGACTGGTTTACGCAAAAGTTATAGCGCCTACAAAATAGGGGACATAATTATGATTTTTTTTATTATAATTTTTTTAGTAGTAATGGCGGCGATCTGCGATTTTTTTTTTTATTGGGATTGCGACATTATGGCGGACACATTGGATACTTTTGACACATTTTTGGGACCATTCACATTTATACAGTGAACAGTGCTATAAATATGCACTAATTACTGTATAAATGTGACTGGCAGGGAAGGGGTTAACACTAGGGGGCGAGGAAGGGGTTAAATGTGTAGCCTAGTGAGTGTTCTAACTGTAGGGGGGTGACCAATCTGTGTCCCTATGTACAAGGGACACTGCATCGGTCTCCTCTCCCTGACAGGACATGGAGCTCTGTGTTTACACACAGAGCTCCACGTCCCTGCTCAGTTACTGGGCAATCGTGGGTGCCCGGTGGCCATCGCGGCCGCCGTCACGCGCATCGTGTTCCCAGTAAAGCGGCGGGTGCACGCCCCCTAGTGGCTTTAAAAGACAAGGACGTCATATGACATCCTGTCAGAACAACTGAGCTACTATGCCTCCGTCAATTGACGGCGGCTGGTAGATAAGTGGTTAAAAAAAGAAAAAAAAAAAAAGAACCTTTAGTATTCCTTTAAAGGGCATGTTCAAACCTTAATACCATAAATAATAACATATAAAAATGTTCACTCCAGCAGTATATAATGAGTTTGTAGAGAAATGCTTAAGTAATGCATTACAATTTGTTTTAGTCGACTAAAATGTACTGGGGATTTAGTCAACTAAATATGACTAAAACTAAAACATATGCAGAAGACTAAAATGGAACTAAAACTGAAATGTCACTTTAGTCAAAAGACTAAAACAAAATCAAAGTTAACACTGGTTGCCAGGCCATTCTCATTCCCTCTCCTTCCAGCAGATCTCAGCTGCTTGTAATTATCTTATTTGTAATTCCAGTGCATAATTAAAGCGGAGTTCCAGTCCCTCAAGTAAAAAATGTTTTAATACTGTGCTGTATGATAGACAGGGGGATGTAGTGGCGCTTGCAAATACTAAAAACCGACAATAATTTAAAACAATAAAATATTCTAAACAATGATTCCTAAAGTATGAGAGTGAGTCCGTCCTCTACTGGGGTAAAATTGTGTTCCACTCGAGGTCTATGCCCAAAGAATACCATCCAACATCAATAATTAGATGTGGAAGGAACTGCAAGTGAATAAATAATGAAATCCAATGGATAAAAGTGCCTAACTGGCCGCACAGTGTACATGGGATAATAATCCTTTTTTTAAAAATATGTGTCATAAATCCTTAAAGTGCTTGATAAAAAACAAGTGCAAAGTGCTAATAAATAAAACAATAATAGCAGTGAATGAAAGCTCCAGCTCTCCTGGAAAGTGGTTAATTACTAATTAGCAAACACATGCAGGAAAAAAGCAACAACTGAAAAGAAGTCCAAAAATGCAAGTGTCCTAAAAACCTAAACGGTTCAATCATAAAACTGTTGTTTTTCTGTGCGATGAAAAAAAATATAATAATATAATAATAAATAAAAAATAAAAAAATCATAAATAATAGTCCAAAAACAGATAGTACAATATCACTGCAGGATTAGTGATAGTGAATAAAACTATATCCAGTGCACAATCAAGTGATAATGATAATATTAAAAATAAAGTCCAAAGTGCAAAGTGCATCTGTGCTCCATTCAACAATTCAGATGATCAGTGGTTAATTCAGTGAAGACTTGTTACATTGTGCTCATTCAGTGAAGACTTGTTACATTGTGCTCATATGTCTGTGAATCAAACCAGCCCGATTTTCCTCAGTGTGGGGATTATTTTTACCAGCCTCTTACCTTCCTGAAGCTTTTACCAAGCCTGTAACAGGAGCTGCTCTGCAGTCACATAGATAAAATCCAGGATCCAAAGACGGCTCACACTCCTCCCCATTCAGGCTCTCAAAAAGAAACACAGGAATGCCTCCATAGCATAAAACCACAGGATATCAGTTTAATAAAGAAAAACGAATACACTCACAAACATTGCTGTGTTAAACAGCGTGTGTACAATCGAGTGTCACCGCTCTGCGGCCGCAAAGCAGGTGACTTCACCAGCAAGCCCTCTGTGTCCTCCTCACGCGTATCGCGACAGCCCTACGTCGCTTAATCATAGGATTAATGATTAAGCGATGTAGGGCTGTCGCGATACGCGTGAGGAGGACACAGAGGGCTTGCTGGTGAAGTCACCTGCTTTGCGGCCGCAGAGCGGTGACACTCGATTGTACACACGCTGTTTAACACAGCAATGTTTGTGAGTGTATTCGTTTTTCTTTATTAAACTGATATCCTGTGGTTTTATGCTATGGAGGCATTCCTGTGTTTCTTTTTGAGAGCCTGAATGGGGAGGAGTGTGAGCCGTCTTTGGATCCTGGATTTTATCTATGTGACTGCAGAGCAGCTCCTGTTACAGGCTTGGTAAAAGCCTCAGGAAGGTAAGAGGCTGGTAAAAATAATCCCCACACTGAGGAAAATCGGGCTGGTTTGATTCACAGACATATGAGCACAATGTAACAAGTCTTCACTGAATGAGCACAATGTAACAAGTCTTCACTGAATTAACCACTGATCATCTGAATTGTTGAATGGAGCACAGATGCACTTTGCACTTTGGACTTTATTTTTAATATTATCATTATCACTTGATTGTGCACTGGATATAGTTTTATTCACTATCACTAATCCTGCAGTGATATTGTACTATCTGTTTTTGGACTATTATTTATGATTTTTTTATTTTTTTATTTTTTATTTATTATTATATTATTATATTTTTTTTCATCGCACAGAAAAACAACAGTTTTATGATTGAACCGTTTAGGTTTTTAGGACACTTGCATTTTTGGACTTCTTTTCAGTTGTTGCTTTTTCCTGCATGTGTTTGCTAATTAGTAATTAACCACTTTCCAGGAGAGCTGGAGCTTTCATTCACTGCTATTATTGTTTTATTTATTAGCACTTTGCACTTGTTTTTTATCAAGCACTTTAAGGATTTATGACACATATTTTTTAAAAAAGGATTATTATCCCATGTACACTGTGCGGCCAGTTAGGCACTTTTATCCATTGGATTTCATTATTTATTCACTTGCAGTTCCTTCCACATCTAATTATTGATGTTGGATGGTATTCTTTGGGCATAGACCTCGAGTGGAACACAATTTTACCCCAGTAGAGGACGGACTCACTCTCATACTTTAGGAATCATTGTTTAGAATATTTTATTGTTTTAAATTATTGTCGGTTTTTAGTATTTGCAAGCGCCACTACATCCCCCTGTCTATCATATGCTGTCAGTGCGTGAGCACTATTAGTTGTGGCTGCTGCTTGATTGTAACTTTTAATTTATTTGTACCACTATATTTTTTCCCGGGTTAGGCTGGTTTGCGCATTAGTTCCCCCCTTGTTTTAATACTGTGCTGTAATTCGGTCCATTTTATATGCAATATTTAGATAGCGTTATTAATATGGTTCTTTTAGTTTAGGTTTAAATTTAATAAATTACCTGCATCTCGGAAGCAGGCAGGGTCCATCTCCACTGTGGGCGTCTGAAGCCCTCTTGTACCCATTTCTGGGATTCGGTGCAGCTGGCTGCTCAGCATGCACCTCCCGATCTTGCGATTTGCGCAATAATGTCACCTCGCGAAGCTCCTACTTTCTGACACACTGCCATAGCTGAAGCAACCTGTCGATCAGTGGACATCACGCTCTTGTGATCCTCTCATTCACGTAATTTCCAGTCAGGAAATGCGAAAGATTTTGCTATTAGGCAACTCCCATGGACTCCTGGGATACATGACACCGATATCCCAAGTGTCCATGGGAAGCCCCTAATTATGTCATCGCCTAGGCATGCCGGAGCCGGAAGTGCTGCAGAAAATAAGAAATTAATATTTACCATTTAAAAGCGAATGGGGGATGGGCATTGGGTTTATAGCAAGTGAAAAAAATGAGTGGAGTTCTGCTTTAATAATGGATTCTCACACTCCCTGCTTTATAGCAATGAAGAGAGCACTGATATTTCTAAGGCTACTACATAAAAAGATATGCAAAGCACAAGTGCAAATTGCCACAATGGATTCAAATGTTTGTTCACCAATGCCAAAAGTGTGCAAAGCAAAATAGAAAGGTTGGCAGCTTTGGTGGATGAAGAAAAATTTGTATTGCTGAATCTTGTCTTCATTATTCACAGAATTGGGAATGTCAGGTCTTGTGTCAGTACCTGGGTCACCTGCTAATGGCACTGTTCCCAATGTTGAAGGACGCAGTTCCGGTGGCCATTAGCGGGTGTCTCCCAGCTGGGAGGTATATAATCCCACCCTTAACTGAAGTTCAGTGCTTCTTCCAGTGAGCCGTGTCCCTGCCTGCTCCTGTACCTGATCCTGTACCTTGTTCCTGTGATCTGCTCCTAGTATCCTGCTTCCTGCATCCAGTACTCCATACCCTGCACTGCTCCCCTTGTTTCCTGTCTCAGTCCTGAACTTGCCCTGCTTGTGTTTGCTCACTCTATTTGTACATGTAGCACCCTGCTCCTGATGACCAGGCGCTATGTTTAAATTTAGTGGGTGTCTGAGCTGGTAGTTAGCTCAGACTCTGTTGATTAAGGCTAAATCAGCCTCTGTTCCGGCTATGGCTGTGCTTGGAGGGTTTTCCCATTGTTTGCCTGTAGGTGGCGTTACCACCACAGGCCAATGTTGGAACACAGGCAAGCCAGAGTGCATTGGGTATCTTTTCCCCCGGGAACAGCCCAGTGGGCGTGGTCTACCCGCTGGGCATGCTGGGGAAGGATACACATGCCAAGCGTACAGGGTGTATAATGCCTGCTATGGCTGAAACATGTGTATACCCCTGGCCACTACAATAAAAGGGGGTGTGGTTGGGGGTGAGTAAAAATAGAGTTCAACTATGAGGTTTTAGCAGGATACAGGAAACGCACCCGCACGAGTGCCCCGAGGGAAAGCGGCTCTCCAATGGGGCACTCTAGAAGAGGAGGAGCCAGGAACGCCATTTAGGGACCCCAGATAAGGAGGACCAGGGCCACTCTGTGCAAAACCAACTGCACAGAGGAGGTAAGTATGACGTTTACATATGCAATTGTTTACAAACGTTTACATATGCTTTCAAAGAAAGCATCTGGGTAGCAGTGATCATAACATGATTTTATTTAAGCTGTAAACTGCAAAGATACATTATAAATAATAACAATAAAAAGCATTACTGTATAAAAAATATACTAAATTGTCTCTGTCACAAGCACTAATACGAACATTCCAACCCTGTCACTCTTCAAGAAATTCTGTATATAGCCCTACAGAATAGGAAGTGCACAGTCCACATGGACTTTGCTGCTTAACAGCAGACAGGAAAAGGAAACTTTATTACAGAGAAAAAACATATAGCATACCAAAGATGCAGCTACAAACTTAAACACACTGCCATCTACTGGTTGACGAATATATCGCTACTAAATACTGATGCACAGTAGTTGTTGCACAAAATACAATTCTGTATTCCAGCAAAAAAGGGCTGTGAAGTGCACTGCAATTCAAGGAAGAGGGACTCTGAAGGGGACTGGGATGCAAGAAAGGGGGGCTGTGAAGGGACTGGATTACAAGAAAAGGGGGGCTGTGAAGGGACTGGATTACAAGAGCTGTGAAAGTGACTGGGATACAAAAAAGGGGGACTGTGAAGGGCACTGGGATGCAAGGAAGGGGGGCTGTAAAGGGGACATGGGATGCACAAAATGGAGGCTGTAAAGGCAACTGGGATGCAAAAAAGGGGGTCTCTAAAGGCAACTGGGATGCAAGACAGGTGGAGAAGGCTATGAAGGGGGCTGAAATACAAGAAAGGGACGCTGTGAAGGGGACTAGGATACAGGGAAGGGGAGCTGTAAAGGGGACTTGGACTCAAGTAAAGGGTGCTTCAAAGGGGACTGGGATGCAAGAAAGTGCTCTGAAGCCGCGTACACACAACCATTTTTAATGTCCTAGAAAAAACGAAATTTTTCTACGTGATTCTTGCCTGCCTTGCATACACACGATCGTTTAAAAAAAATGCTCTAGCAAAGTGCGGTGACGTACAACACGTGCGACGGCACTATAAAGGGGAAGTTCCATTCGGATGGCGCCACCCTTTGGGCTGCTTTCGTGTAAGTAAAAGTTTGGTGAGAGACGATTCGCGCTTTTCTGTCTGTTACAGCGTGACGAATGTGCTATCTCCATTACAAACGCTAGTTTTACCAGAACAAGTGCTCCCGTCTCATAACTTGCTTCTGAGCATGCACATTTTTTTTCTGTCGTTAAAGCCTACACACGACCATTTTTCATGATGTGAAAAACGACAATGTGAAAAACGAGGAGAAAATTTAGAGCATGTTCTAAATTTTTAATGCCCATTTTTCATGTCGAGAAAAATGCTCTGGAGCCTACACACGACCGTTTTTAATGATCATTTTAGAAAACTGCATTTTTCTCGTCATAAGAAACAGTCGTGTGTATGCCGCATGAGAGTAAGGGGGGCTGTAAAGGGTAATGAGAAACAAGGAAAAGAGGCTGTGAAGGGGACTGGGGTGCAAGGAAGTAGAGGCTGTGAAAGGGACTGCGATGCAAGGGGGGGAGCTGTGAAGGGGACTAGTATACAAGGAAGTAGACTGGGATTCAAGGACGGGGGGCTGTGAAGTAGACTGGGATTCAAGGAAGGGGGGCTGTGAAGTAGACTGGGATTCAAGGACCGGGGGCTGTGAATGGGATGCAAGACAGGCCTCTAAAGGGGACTGGGTTGCAATGAAGAGGGGCTGTGAAGGGGACTGAGATACAAGAAAAGAGGGCTGTGAAGCAGACTGGGATGTAAGAAAGGAGGGCTGTAAAGGCGACTGAGATGCAAGACAGGGGGAGGCTGTAAAGGCGACTGGGATGCAAGAAAGGGATTTGAAGGGCACTGGGGTGCAACAAAGGGGGCTGTGAAGGAAACTGGTATACAAGGAAGGGGGGCTGTGAAGGGGATTGGTATCCAAGGAAGGGAGGCTGCGAAGGGGACTTGGGTACACATAATACATAGGAGGGCTGTGAAGGGGACTGGGATACAAGGAGGGGGGTTGGGATATATAGGAGTAGGGCTGTAAAGGACACTGGGATTCAAGAAAGGAGGGCTGTAAAGTGGACTAGGATTCAAGGAAGGGGGGTTGTAAAGGAGATTGGGATGCAAGCGGGGCGGACTGACCATTGAGTCACTCGGGCACTGCCCGAGGGCCCCATGTCACTAGGGGGCCCCATCAAGGTTGCCAGGCTCAGTAAAACCAGGGACAGTATGTAAAAATCTATGTTTTTTTTACATCTGTCTCTGATATGTCTGAAACCAACATGCTTCTGATGTGAAAATCCAGAGATTTTAGCTGCCCCGCCTCTGCACTGCCTCCTGGCGTGGTGGCTATCTGTAAGCCCAGGGGCCCCATAGTCTTCTATTGCCCAGGGGCCCCATGAGTTGTCAGTCTGCCCCTGGATGCAAGTAAGGGGGGGGGTTGTAAAGAGGACAGTTCAGTTATCTGCACAATCTCATATTTAGAAACATATATGCATAAGGAAAGGGTAAGTGAGACTTTAAATGAAGCATATGTAACCAACTTTAGAAAAAAAAAAAAATCTTTCTATTCACGACTTGTTGGAGGGTAATATGGGGGCAAATATATATATATATATATATATATATATATATATATATATATATAGATATAAATATATAAATATATATATATATATATATATATATATATACCGTATTTATCGGCGTATACCGCGCACTATTTTGCCCTGAAAATCAGGCCAAAATCGTGGGTGCGCGATATACGCCGATACCCGCTTTCCCGCCATGAGTTTGAATACTGCGCCCGCATATAGCGAGCGCAGTACACTCGTGAATCTTCGGCCAGTCTCGGCGCCTCTCGTACTGACGTCCTGACGTCCTGAGCGTACAGGACGTCAGTGCGAGAGGCGCCCGAGCCTGCCCGAAGATTCACGAGTGTACTGCGCTCGCTATATGCGGGCGCAGTATTCAAAGTCGTGGCGGGAAACGAGCGGGAGGACGCCGCCGAAGGACGCCGGACCCGCCGAAGATGGACACCGGACCCGCCGAAGATGGACACCGGACCCGCCGAAGATGGACGCCCGACCCGCCGAAGATGGACGCCCGACCCGCCAAAGACGGACGCCGGACCTGCCGAAGAGGACACCCGAAGCCGCAGAAGGACGCCGGACCCGACGAGGCCGCAGATGGACGCCGCAAGACATCAAAACTGTAAGTACAAAAAAACAAAAAATCTTTTTTTCCCACAGGATTGGGGGCCACTTTGGGGGTGCGCGGTATACGCCAGAGCGCGTTATACCGCGATAAATACGGTATATATATATATATATACAGGTGGTTCTCAAAAAATTAGCATATTGTGATAAAGTTCATTATTTTCTGTAATGTACTGATAAACATTAGACTTTCATATATTTTAGATTCATTACACACAACTGAAGTAGTTCAAGCCTTTTTATTGTTTTAATATTGATGATTTTGGCATACAGCTCATGAAAACCCAAAATTCCTATCTCAAAAAATTAGCATATTTCATCCGACCAATAAAAGAAAAGTGTTTTTAATAAAAAAAAAGTCAACCTTCAAATAATTATGTTCAGTTATGCACTCAATACTTGGTCGGGAATCCTTTTGCAGAAATGACTGCTTCAATGCGGCGTGGCATGGAGGCAATCAGCCTGTGGCACTGCTGAGGTGTTATGGAGGCCCAGGATGCTTCGGTAGCGGCCTTAAGCTCATCCAGAGTGTTGGGTCTTGCGTCTCTCAACTTTCTCTTCCCAATATCCCACAGATTCTCTATGGGGTTCAGGTCAGGAGAGTTGGCAGGCCAATTGAGCACAGTAATACCATGGTCAGTAAACCATTTACCAGTGGTTTTGGCACTGTGAGCAGGTGCCAGGTCGTGCTGAAAAATGAAATCGTCATCTCCATAAAGCTTTTCAATAGATGGAAGCATGAAGTGCTCCAAAATCTCCTGATAGCTAGCTGCATTCACCCTGCCCTTGATAAAACACAGTGGACCAACACCAGCAGCTGAAATGCACCCCAGACCATCACTGACTGTGGGTACTTGACACTGGACTTCAGGCATTTTGGCATTTCCCTCTCCCCAGTCTTCCTCCAGACTCTGGCACCTTGATTACCGAATGACATGCAAAATTTGCTTTCATCCGAAAAAAGTACTTTGGACCACTGAGCAACAGTCCAGTGTTGCTTATCTGTAGCCCAGGTCAGGCGCTTCTGCCACGGTGGCTCTGGATGTTTCTACTCCAGACTCAGTCCACTGCTTCCGCAGGTCCCCCAAGGTCTGGAATCGGTCCTTCTCCACAATCTTCCTCAGGGTCCGGTCACCTCTTCTCGTTGTGCAGCGTTTTCTGCCACACTTTTTCCTTCCCACAGACTTCCCACTGAGGTGCCTTGATACAGCACTCTGGGAACAGCCTATTCGTTCGGAAATTTCTTTCTGTGTCTTACCCTCTTGCTTGAGGGTGTCAATGATGGCCTTCTGGACAGCAGTCAGGTCGGCAGTCTTACCCATGATTGCGGTTTGGAGTAATGAACCAGGCTGGGAGTTTTTAAAAGCCTCAGGAATATTTTGCAGGTGTTTAGAGAACAATTAGTTGATTCAGATGATTAGGTTAAGAGCTCGTTTAGAGAACCTTTTCATGATATGCTAATTTTTTGAGATAGGAATTTTGGGTTTTCATGAGCTGTATGCCAAAATCATCAATATTAAAACAATAAAAAGGCTTGAACTACTTCAGTTGTCTGTAATGAATCTAAAATATATGAAAGTCTAATGTTTATCAGTACATTACAGAAAATAATGAACTTTATCACAACATGCTAATTTTTTGAGAACCACCTGTATATATAGGAAGGTTATGTAATCACTCCCCCCCCCCTTTTTTATGCACGATTTGTTGAAGGGTAGTGGGATGAGACTCCCTCTCTCCCTCTTTATAAAAAAAATAATAAAATGTATAAGGGAAGGTAACGTAATCACCCCTCCCCCTTTTTCTTTTACTTTTTCCTTCTTCGAGAGGGGGAGAGATAGTGGGGGTGCTCTGACTCTCGCCCACCCCAATGGGTTTCTTGTGTAGTCGTTTTTTACTTTATGGTTTCTCCTACCTTTTTATATTTTCATCTGGGGAAAAAAAAAAGGAGTATGTGTTATGGATGGTTTCATTCTTGTGTGTTTTATGTGTTTTTATGAATGCAATGTATAAGTGTTTTTGGGAAAGTGTGTAAGGTTCTGTATTTGTTTAAAAATGTAACAAAAAGATATTAAACACAGAAACATGAAACATGAACATTCTGACCCATGCTTCTGAAAATGCTAGTTGCCTCAGTGTCAGGCCTTATGCCGCGTACACACCATCACTTTATGTGATGAAAAAAAACGACACTTTCTGTGAAGTAAAAAATGATGTTTTTGAAACTTCAATTTTCAAAGACGAAGTTGCCTACACACCATCGTTTTCTCACAATGATCTTGCAAAGTGAGGTTACGTTCCACCACGTTTTACCATTGAAGCTTGCTTCATAAGTAGCTTCTGGGCATGCGTGGATGAAAAAACGTCTTAGAAAACGACGTTTTTTGCTACACACGGTCCATTTCTGTGAAGTAAAAAGTGCACTTTTGAAAAACGACACATAAAATTGAAGCATGCATCAATTTTTTTTGGTCGTTTTTTACAAGACATAAAACGACGTTTTCCCCCACACACAGTCAATTAAAGTGACGTTTTTAAAAACGTCATTTTTTTTCATCACATAAAGTGATGGTGTGTACGCGGCATTAGCGTTGGCCCAGAATAGGTTTACAGATATATAGCAATGACAACACCTAAAAATTTAACTTTACAATCAAAGTTTCAATGATTATAATTTTTATAAAATATTCAATTAATCAATTGTTTTTTTCTAATTATTTTCACTGAGATGAATTACAGTTGTCTGTTCTTCTTTTTCTTCCTCACTTCCAGATTTCATGCTCTTTGTTTGATTCCTACTTTTTCTAGCAGACATCCCTTTCCTGAAAATAGAAAAGAAGAAATTAAAGCTGAACTCTTGCCACAAATTATTTTTGTACATTTGAACAGTAAAAATAAAATTACAGTTAAACCTTGGTTTGAGAGTAACTTGGTTTGAGAGCGTTATGCAGGTCAAGCAAAATGTTTTAATACATTTTGACTTGATCTACAAGTAGTGTCATGTGACAACTAAGTATAAGAGAGAAGAGAGGCGCCTCTAAGTGTAGCAATATGGTTACATTTAAAGCGGGGGTTCACCCTATCGACGGGAAAAAAAAATATTTTTTTTTCTTTTACCTTAAAATCAGGCATTGTAGCGCGAGCTACAGTATGCCTGTCCCAAATTTTTTACCCCCGTACTCACCTTGTAATCGTTCATCGAAGATACCGGGGAATGGGCGTGCCTATGGAGACGGAGGATGATTGACGGCCGGCTCTGGCGCGTCACGCTTCTCCGGAAATAGCCGAAATAGGCTTGGTCTTCACGACGCGTGCGCATAGCCTGTGCGCAGGCGCCGTGAAGAGCCGAGACCTACTCCGGCTGTCTTCGGGGAGAGTGACGTGCCAGGGCCGGCCGTCAATCATCCTCCCTCTCCATAGGCACGCCCATTCCCCGCGGGAGCCGAAATCTACGATGGACGACTACAAGGTGAGTACGGGGTTAAAAAATTCGGGACAGGCATACTGTAGCTCGCGCTACAATGCCTGTCTCGATGGTAAAATGTGTCGGGGGGGGGTGAACTACCGCTTTAATTAAAGCTCAACATTTAACAACATATTGCTACACTAAAGCCTCATACACACGATCGGACTTCCATCAGACTTTTCCATGGATTTTGCTTTGAATGGGCGTTGGTCGTGAACTTGGTATGCATACACACAACAGGACTTTTTCAGCCAACTTTCACCAAATTACGGGGCAGATCCATAGAGAACTGCACGGGCGCAGCATATGGGAGATACGCCAAGCCACTGAACTTACATTTTTAAACTTCGAATCCTCAAAGAATTTGCGCCGTAAGTTACGGCGGCGCAGTCTATCTCTTGCGGCATAAGGGTGCCTAATTCAAAACGGCGAGTAGGGGGCGTGTTTCATTAAAATGAAGCGCGTCCCCGCGCCGAATGAACTGCGCATGCGCCGTCCCTAAATTTCCCGCCGTGCATTGCGCGAAATGACGTCGCAAGGACGTCATTTTTTAAACTTAGATGTGACTTACGTCCATCCCGATTCACGGACGACTTACGCAAAAAAAATAAAAAATTCAAATTTCGACGCAGGAACGACGGCCATACTTAACATGGCAAATCTAACTATACGCTGCAAAACACCAGCTTTAACTATACGCCGGAAAAAGCCAACTAGAGACGACGTAAGAGAATGCGACGGCCGCGCGTACGTTTGTGGATCGTCGGAAATAGCTAATTTGCATACCCGACGCGGAAAACGACAAGAACGCCACCCAGCGGACGCCGAAGTATTACATCTTAGATCCGAAAGGCGTACGAGAACGTATACCTGTCGGATCTAACCCAGATGCTGTCGTATCTTGGTTTGAGGATTCAAACTAAAGATACGACGCGGGTAATTTGAAAGTACGCCGGCGTATCAGTAGATACGCCGGCGTACTCTGTCTGTGGATCTGCCCCTACGTGTTTTTTCAGCTCTCTACTGTCACCCTGTGGGTAACTTCTGCTATTGTTTTCTGATCTTTAGCATTGGTTCTGAGCATGCGTGTTTGTACTTTGGACTTTAGTCCAATGGACTTGTGTACACACAATCGGATTATGCTCCATCGGACATTTGTTGCCGGAAATTTTGTCAGTTTGCACAGCGAACATTTGTCCCATGAAAAACACAAGTTTGTCCGATGGAGCGTACACACAGTTGGATTGTCCGATCAAACAGATATTTGTTGTCAAAAATGTTCTCTTTATACTCTGTATTTCCTGTTGGATTTTATTTCTAATCCCCTTGGGGAGGCTTCCATTTATGGATGGACATTTTATGGTTACACAACCACATTGCTATAATCTGAAGGACCTATGAATAAATGGTTGTGAAACAAATCATTTGAGCTTCCATTATTTCTTATGAGGAAAGTGCTTTGGATTGTAAGCATGTTTCTGGAGCGAATTATGCTTGCAATCCAAGGTTTTACTGTACCACTAATTAGGTGTGCCTCATCTCTGGTTGCCATCCCAGATAGGAAGCAAATGACCTGCTAAGCTATTGTTAGACTTGCCAGGCTTCACAAGTTTGTTGCACATGTAGCATTACCCCCGGAGGAGCTGCTGGTTTTTCGGGTGGCACATTTACCTCATGGCTCCCCCGAATTCCTAGGGGTGAATGATGCGTATTGCATTTGCTAGAAGTAAAGGAATGTCCACGACAGGTGCTCTTTGCTCTGCTCTTACCCAGCCGGGTAAAAACAATAAACTTGTGGTGAGGAAAGTAAAGTTGAAGAAGAGAAACAGCAGATTCAGGCGTGATGATAGGGAAACAGTCCTGCTCCCAAGCGTAACACTTCTCTGTGCCACTCCTGGTTGAGTGTTTTTAGTGTACCCGGACAGGCCTCTCTCACTGACCTGGCAGCCGGAATATCACTCGGACAATTGTAGGATAAGATACCTCTGCCAAAGGCCCTATCTGGATTGTAATCACGGAGATATCCCTCCTTAAATGAATTACGCCTAGATCTCCTTCAACTTGTCGCCCAGGTACTGACTGATAGGTGGTCAATCCTTCACTCTCAATGGCGCCCCTCAGACAGACTCCCCACCGAACAGCAGTACAGCTTGGGATCCTCAAAGGTGGGAATCCAGTCACTCACTGGGTCCCCATCGCTGTTCAGATGCTCCGGGCCAAGATGGTCCCTGAACCAGGAACACCGCGTGGCACGCACGCCCCGGCCAGGTAGGCCATATAGCCGGGGCGCCATGATGTGGTCACCCTAAAGATGGGTGCCACACTTGAAGAAGAAGACCCAGAACCAATACCTGATTGGCTGCTGGGAAAGAGCACCCAAACCTTGACTCCACTGCTGCCACCTGCAGCACCGGGGCTGGAAGAACACCCCAGCACAACAGAATAGCCCACAGCCCAGCCAAGCTGAGACAGAGACCCTGTTTCACTTAACAATCTGGATCAGAGTTTAACTACACTCTGATCTACCCTTAAATTTAACTAGCACCGGTACCATAAAGTACACAGGCGCTACACACAATTGCAGCAAGTCTGCATTGCATGACTCCAGATCAACTTTCTTTGCAAACATTCTGCAAGTCTGCTGCAAGTTCTGGTTCAGTTAAAGAGGAGGTCCAGCTGTAAAAAAAAAAAATTAAAAGTCAGCAGCTACAAACACTGTAGCTGCTGACTTTTAATAAGCACATTTACCTGTCCAGGGTGCCCGCGATGTCAGCTGCCGAGGCCGATCTGTCCATCTGAAACATCTCAGGGACTTCTCCTGTCACACAACCTGTACGCAAACCCCTATATCTCTCAAAACACTTTTGTGGTATGGGTGTAGTACAGGTTTGGGATTAATGCGGTATGAGCTGGGTGTACTTGGTGTCCTGCTCTCAGAAACTCAGTTTCTGCTAGCAGTATAATGTATGGGCCGATACCCTCTCACCAGTCCCCAGGATACAGCTGCAGCATCCACCTTGGAAGGGGCCCTCTCAGTCCCTCCTCAAAGTCTCCGGCAAACAGCAGTGTATGACGCAGACCTGTCTTCTTTTGAAGCTCTCAATATTGCCCCTATTGTAGCACATATGGAGACCAGGCTTAAAACCTGGGCTTCTCTACCGCTAAATCTCATAGGCCGTGTAAATATTTTTAAGATGATCTATCTACCCAAATTTTTATACGTGTTCCGGGCATCCCCAATTTTTTTGTTAAAGAAGCTTTTTAAGAAAATTAATTCGATTCTGTTTGGCTTTCTCTGGCAGGGGTCGAGCCCACGTATTGCTAGGGCCTCTCTCCAGGCTGCTAAGTTGGATGGGGGTCTGGCATGCCCTAACTTGAGACAGTACTTTATAGCGTCTCAGCTTACGTATGTCTATGATTGGTTCCTGGAGGCCTCCCCGTCCTGTTCCACCGCTCTACTGACTGCTCAGGTGGGCTCCAGGGACATGTTGGTTGATGACCTACTCAGGTCAAAGGCCGGTAAATGCTCCCGTAACTCCCCGATAGAGGTTAGCTGGTCGGCTTGGCACGAGGGTAACGGGGTGCTTACAGATTCGGGCGGGGTGTCCCCCAAGGCCCCCCTGTGGCAAAATGCTAATTTCCCTGAGCTCCTGGGTCATCCGGACTCGGGGTGGTGGACACGGATGGGTGTCACGCGTGTATCCCACGTTTTTGTTCATGGCCAGTTTATTTCTTTTGAGGAACTGAGGGCACGTATTGGTGTACTACAGCAGAGCTGTCTGTTCAGATATATGTCTCTCCGCCACGCGGTACGGACTCAATTTGGGGGTCTGACCCAGGAGCTCACGGAATCGCCTCTGGAGGCGCTCATGTCATACTCAGATATCGGGAAACTGGTTACAACGTTTTACACACGCCTCCAGGCGGCGGGGGTTAAACCCTTTCAGGTCGCTAGACGGAAGTGGGAGGTGGACATTCCGGGGCTGTCTGAGGAGGGGTGGGAGGAGGCCTCGGAGGTGTGCTTCCTTGATCTTATGGGGTCGAATGATCAGTACGTTCAATTCAAATTTATCCATCAGCTTCACTATACTCCTGCTAGATTGGCCCGCATGGGTCTGATGTCTAGTGCTTCCTGTCCCAGGTGTGACTCCACTGAGGCTGATTACTTACACATGTTTTGGTCATGCCCTGCTGTTGTACCGTACTGGAGGGACTTGTTCTCTTTTTTTAGGGACAATCTACATGTATCGGTTCCTCTTACTCCGGAGACTGGATTGCTTGGGGTGCTTAATGACTCTGTACCTACAACTCATGCTCGAATTCTGATACGAATTGTTTTGTTCTATGCCAGGAAGCTGATATTGCTGCATTGGAAGAGCACTTCTGCACCGGATATCCAAATGTTATACCGTATGGTTAATAAGGTTTTACCCATGTTTAAGTGTGTATATAAGGGCAGGGCTTGTCACAAAAAGTTCAGCAAGATCTGGCAACCCTGGCTGGATATAGCAGACTCCTTCTGGAAGGACACCCCGCTATCCCAGCCATAAATGGCTGTGGGTGGGGGGGCCATGGGTGGCTCTGGTGGTCGCAGGGTGGTGGGAGGGGGGGAGAGGGGCAGTGTGTGGTCTGGATGTGGGGGAGGGGGGGGTGGTTAGGGAGGTCTGTATGGGGGGTGGTTGTGAGTGGGTGTGTGTGGGTGCGTGTGTTGGTGGGGTAAGCTCGGTTGGGTTTCTAAACATTATTTCCACTGTCTGTCGTGTTTTTATGACCAAGGGCCAAGTTTGGCCCTATTAGGGTACCCCGTAGAGTATTGTCCCTCCGTTGAGGGACTGGGGTGCTTAATCTCAGGGAGGGGTAAAGGTTTATTGTTTAGGAATGTTTGAACTGTGTGTCATTCTATGGTGATACTGTAACAACTACTGTGCATTATTACTTGTTGATTGTGCCTGCAGAAAATCAATAAAACATTTTCAAAAAAAAAAAAACAGCAGTGTATGCAGGTGGTGAATGGATACTCCAGCCTTCCTGCGTTTGGATCACAAGTGCCGCCGGTGCTGCCAGTGTAGCCAACGTTACACAACAACCAGAGTCTTACACATAGGGTAGCAAAATTAGACCCCCTTTCCAGCCAGGCCTTTTGGCGGGAGGGAGCAAACGGACCAAGGTCTTTACTCCTCTGTATCCTGGGCACAAAATGCCCAAACTTTTCCAGGCAGTACAGTAAGAATCCTACTTCACTCCTGGTGTCCCACAGTCCCCTGGGATTTGAAGCTTTTTTCAGCCATCCATACAGTGTCACAGTACATGTCCCAGTACTGTGTCCTCCTCCTGACACCTATTGGCTCAAATGATGGCTTGCCCACCACACACGCAGCCCGCAGCTCTTAGCACTGTACCAGACAAAACTATGAGGGGGCAAGCATTTAGAGAGATGCCAACACTCGGCTACAGATATTTATGGACAGGATTTTGTTTGCTTCACAACAGTTTTTTTCCTATAGTCATGGGGAATGAAAAAGCAGCTTGAGCAGGTTGATGTAACTTAGAAGAACTAAGGCCAAATCCATCAGTCAGTAAACTATAAATAAACTTGCCTTAAACTGTCAACTCTCAACTGAAAACCAAGCTGCATTTGCCCATCAACACAAGCCCAAAGCCCATCACCAAGGCACTAAAGGTGGTATAGGGTCTCTGGACTATGCTGTAAGAGTGGGACATTGTCCTTTTACACCTAAAGTTCTGGCTCTTACAAAATACAGCATTAAACCTTTGGTTTATTACCTACAGTACCTTTGCTCTCCTCGTCCTCATCAGTTTACCCTGTCAAAAGTGGTAACCCCACTGGCATTTTAACTGGCTCAGTCCTTCTGTAATTTTGGCACAGAAGCTTTGCTCTTAAAAAGCATTTTATAAAACTGACGCACCAATGTCTTGTTCCAAAGATGACCAGTGTCATGACCATGATGATCAAAGCTGTGCAAATAATGATGTATCGATGTATTGCTGTTTACAAATAGAAAACATTGTTAGATACATGGAATGAAGGTAGATACATAAAAGATAAATGTTAGAATATTTTTTTAATAGCACAATCTTTACATACATTTGGCGCTAGTTTCAGTCTTCTCTTCCACTTTTACTGTGGGACAAAAAAAAAAAAAAGCTTTTGTGAATTATGATAATTAAAAAAAAAAAAAAAAAAAAGAAATCAATTATTGTGCTTTACACCATTTTTTTATGTAATGCTTCAATTTGTAGCTAACTGCTCGTTTTCTCTAAAGGTGAACACAGCGCCTATACTCACCTACTTACCTGATCCTTTAATCCTCTGAAAAATGCTGCTCCCCACTTTCAGCAGTGGACTGTTCCTGACTTCATGTCCAGAGGCGTTCTATGGGTGTGATAATGTCAGGAACAGTCCACCGCACAAGACCGCTAGATACGGGAGGGGGGGTGTTTGCAGGAGCCAAAAGGGCTGGTCTTGCACTGGGGGGATTAGAGGATTAGGTGAGTATATCTTGGCTCTTTGAACCCCTAGACCAGGGGTCTCCAAACTTTCTAAACAAAGGGCCGGATTACTGTCCTCCAGACTTTAAGTGGGCCGGACCCAAATTATCTACGGTGGCTGCCTGAGCAGGTGCTGGTAGAGACCCGGGGAAAGCTCCGGAAGTGCCCGGAAGGACCGGAGACTCCGTGTTGGGGCACCAATAGGCTGTGTGAGATGATGACTGGCAGGTGACGCAGACCGGTGACCTCAACCCCGCAAAATTACGGCAGAACAGCTCCGTGTCTATCCTGCTCCAAACTGCCACCACCTGGTGCTGGGCCAACAAGGCAGCGGCTTTGGCGGAGAATGACCGATGATAGTCATAAAACGCTGTGCCTCCGAACTTGTGACCCAACTCCACCACCGCATAGAGGTAGTGGTCCAATTCCTCTCTCCTAAGGGGACTCACAGAGCAGACTATGTCCCTGAACATGCTGAAAGCCAACACAAACTCAGGGATAGAGAGCTTCCGATTCAACCTGGGATCCCTGGACTTGATGATGACAGAAACGTCCCCACAGGCGTATGACTTATTTTCAGCCACGTCATGAGCGGCTATCAGTAAGGACGTCAGATTGACATCCTTCCCATCTAGAATGTCCTTTCTCATGCTCGCCAGAATGAAATGGGCTGTGGTGACAGAAGGGAACTGGTACCTGACAGTGAAGGCCCAGGAACCGAGGGAACCGAGGGCCCAGCCAAGACCCCAGGAAGAGCCGGAACCACCGGGGCAGGAACAGGACTAGCCTCCAGTTCCTCCACCCTGGCTCTTAAATCCTGGAATGCGCCTGCTAGAGAGCTGAGGGTGGAATGAATCTGAGTCAGGGATGTGGCCATTGCACGAAGAGTGACCTGTTCCGCGTCAGAACTTGCAGGGGAGGGGAACAATAGTCTAAAAAGTTCAGCTTTGCGTGCTGACGCCGGGTGAGCAATGGCCCTGAGCCACAACTCCGCAATCAACCTCGGAACGGTCCAGGATCTCAGGGAAGGTGTGCCGCCCCGATCTGACCCCCTCGCTGACTCCCTCGCTGGAGAAAGGGAAACAGAGGCAAAATCTTCTATATCCGCTACTTGAGACATGCCCTAAAACCAGAGGAAAACAAACAAAACACCATGACAGAACCTACTACAGACCACTGTCAATACCTCACACCGCCCTCTTGAACCAACCCAACTTAACCCTGGCCCAGAACGAACCCCCCCCCCCCCCCTGACTAGGAGGGCCGAACCATCTGCCGTCGCAGACAAATTAAAAACTGTAACAATACGCCAAATTAGTTTCAGGTTTATGGATCGCAACTGCGGAGACTTCTCAGGTTCGAACCCAGGTTTCACTCTTAACTCAGTTAAGAGTTTGGGTTCTATCATCACAGCCTCAGTAAAGTAAATAGTGCTTATTCCAGAATAAGCAACATAAAAGTAAATCTTGGTATTAATGGTATAGAACAGGTATAGGGATAAGTGTAGCCGCAGTACTGGGACTGCACACTAGAGGTCAGTAATGAACACAGGCATAGAAGCAAAGCAGGTAATTGGTATCCTTAGCAGTGAGCATAACATGTGAGCTGCAGTTCAAACTTGAGTGAAACTCCTTAGTACTTTAGCATAGCAGTGAACATAACTTGGAAGCAAGCGGCAAGTATGGAGATGAACGTTTAGTAATTGGTTTCTATAGCAGAGTACTTGCGGTTGCAGATAGCTGGGCATGGATGTGCGTCCTGGGAGCCTGGACCTGGTTGATGAGAGCGGCTGTGCCGTGAGTGAAGTCCTGGTGGTCCAGTTCAGGAAGCTGGAGCTCAGTAAAGGTGAGTCTGAAAGTCCAGCTGACAGTGGCGTTCTGTCAGCAATAGAGGAACACCATTCTGTCAGTGCTGGGAGTTTAAATAGGCCGCACAGGAGCGAACCAGGAAGTACCACTAGGTGGCGCACCTCCGCAACCACCGTGGAGAGCAAAGCTGCAGGAAGTCCGTCAATGTCCAAAAAAGACTAAAAAATCTGTGTGTGTTGAATTAATGTAACATCCACCAGTGCAAAACTTAATGCATACAGTCCATCCATATGTATAAAGGCCTCTCCAAATGCGGGGCGAAGCGACGCACTGACATCACCTAGTGTTACAGTTCATATACCCAGGACGGGTTTGTCTGATCGTGCCCCGGCCGGCACATCAGACTTCAGGCGTATACTGATGCAACTATTGTAGGTGCGATACTTTGTTTTAATTTTTAAATACATTTAAAGATTTTACACTATCGGCGAATTTATGTGTAGCGCACTGCTCCTGTTGAACAGGTGCGGCTGTAAATTTAGAGGGGGCCTGAGTCATTATTTGGCTCAGACAAGTGTAATTATGGGTATTTTAGCCTCTGTTCCAGCCATGGCTGTGCTGGGAATAACTACCATTGTTTGCCTGGGGGTGTTATTACCATCCCAGGCCAAGGGTGGCAGAAGCAGATTCAGGGTGTATTGGGTGTCCCCCTCCGCAGCGAATCAGTGGGAGTGATCGTTCCGCTGTGCATGCTGGGGAGGGGTACTTAAGGGACAGACGGCATTGGCGGGGGGTCTGTCGCCCCACGCGCCTCGTGGCCCGCCTGGTCTGGGGTTTGTGTTCCTGTTGGCCCGGGGTTGCTGCTTCGCTTAGTAGGCCCAGTAGTCAGACTGGGTCTGCACTTTCAAGGTGATCCTGTGCTGTCTGTCCTGCGGGAGGAATCCACTTAATGAAGGAAGCCAGGGGAGGACCTATCCTGGAGAGGACCATGCAAAAGGCTGGTATCTTGGGAGAAGGCCTGGAAACTTCATCGAAGGATGCACCATACATTGAGAGGCTTGATGGTGATCGCCTGTCAGATCTAAGTTCTACAAAAGTTATTCTGGAGAGATCCGGGTGCTGAATCCTGTGGCAGAGGATTCTGGACCAAAAGTGTCTCCTTATAAAGGAAGGTCTGTGGCAGAGACTGTACTTTATTTTGTGCGCCATTTTGGCTGCTAGGCCAGTGAGAGGGACCTATCCGGGTGAGCAATACCCACTCTGGCTAGAGTGGCGACGAGAACTGTTTGCTGGAAGCAGGAGTGTTTCCTATTTGAGACTATACACCTGAACCTACCTACCTATTTACCCTTTTCCCCCCCTTCCAACTTCTTTTCTACTAAGTTCTGCAAATAAATCCTAGAAAAAGAAGTGTATCGTGTGGACATTGGAATTATTCAGACTCTCTTTTATCACCCTGGACAGCGAGAAGCTAGAGGTAACATGCCACCCAATATACTCAGCAGCTCCTTCGGGGGTTAGTGCTATATATGTTTTATATGTGCCACGTGTATCCATCTACTGGTCTGAATGTCAATAAGGCGATCTGAAGAATGGTGAGCGTGCTCGGTGCGCATCGGATCCTCTGTAACGGGGGATCACGGATATCTGGTAAGCAGTGATTCCTTCTAAACTGATGGTGGATTCAGCACGGTTTCTTTCCCATTACCGTTTGGAGAAGCCTTTATACATATGCATTAAGTTTTGCATGGATGGATGTCACATTAATTCAACACACACAGATTTTTTTGTCTTTTTTAGACATTGAAGGACTTTATATATATATATATATAATGTTTTTCATATAGGTTTTTTATGGAATTTTTCACATATATATTTTCTCACCCAATTTATATGATTAATTTAAGATTTATATATTTGCTCAACATTGGTGTTGTTGATTGATTAGTTTATGATTTAGACTTTTGATTCACAGGTTTAGCGCGATTCTATTTTCTTTTAATTTACAGTATCTTACTGTACTAGTGTTATACAGGAGAATTGCTGCTTCCGTCACAAAACGTAGGAATATTTCTTATGGTTTTGCATGTTTAGTTTATATCTCATAGCGCAGTTTCTTTTCCCCCCTTTTTTCTACAAATTAGCAAACGCCTCCTCCAGGGGTAACTCTACACCTATACAGGCTGGAACCCAAGGAGTTAGAATTCCTCCTTGAACTTTGGCAAGATGGCACCAAGGTTCCGTCTGTCAATATGGCAGATTCATAGCAGAAAATTATGCTTACAATCCTGGCAGACTTTGCACCGCACATACGTAATGTAATCCTTCATTTGTGTGCTGTTAATCTGAACTGTAAGGCCCCGTACACACGACCGGATCGATCCGCTGGGATCAGTTCCAGCAGATAGATCCGGTCGTGTGTACGGCCTAGCGGACATTTCCCGGCGGATAAAAATCCAGCCAACGCATTCCCAGCGGATAAAAATTTCTTAGCATGCTAAGAAATCTATCCGCTGGAATCCAGTCCAGCGGACTGATCCGGTCGTCTGTACAGACTCACCGGATCAGTCCGTCCTCTCCCATCCCTCGCATGAGTCGTAATGATTCGAAGCATGCGTGGAAGTATTTACCTTCCAGCGTCGCGCACGTCGCCGCGTCATCGTCGCGGCGCGACACGTCACCGCGGATGTATTCCGCGGGGATTTCGATCTGATGGTGTGTACAGCCATCAGATCCAAATCCGCCAGAGGATTTATCCGCTGGAAACGGTCCGGCGGACCGTTTCCAGCGGATATCCTCTCGTGTGTACAAGGCCTAAGGCATATTCTCATGCCCATGAATGTACATGGGTTTTTAAACATTGGGAACATGGGTGTATTTTTACTACCCAGCCCAAGAGAGGCCATCGGTAATAAGGCAGCAAAATCCTGTACATTGGCAGTAGTGGCTGCTTTGGAGATTTATTTTCCAACGCATCTATACCACCACTAACAAAACCTCACCTGTAGGATGTTCTCTCAATGAATGTATCTGCTCAATACTGCACATTCCCACCCTCACTCCTCATTTTTACGGCTTTTTTTTTTTTTTTACATACGTGTATGTAACACTGTGCGTTGTTACTGTAATGCAGATCTTTATTTTGACCACGAGGTGGCAGTGTTCAACAACTCTGTTCATCACAAGTTCCAATACTGAAATGAGATCAAGCTTTCCAGCCCAGGAGCACTTGCAAGGGGTGGGAGAATATAAAAGAAAAAGCCCTGGAGCACGAGGGGGAGAGGGAGACTTGGCTGCTGGAAGGATGTGTGGAGGGCTATGTCGAGCCATGTGGGCCCAGACCGAGTGGGGTCAGGAAGCCACAAGTACCATTGGAAAACCTGGTGACCTGAGGAGGAAGACTTGCTTGCTGTCGGATCGGGAGGTCATCATCATTATCGCCGCCACATCTTTAAAGAGCAAAAGGGGGTCCCCCCAGCTGGCCGCTCATCGCTAAGCTTCCCTGGCATAGGGATCAGGTGTCAGGGACTGGTGTGACCAGAAATGTGTGGACTGCAACAAAGTGTACCAAACACAGTTAAAGTGTAAATAATCAGATTTATTAAAAGATAAGTGAACAACAAAGAAAACGCACCTCCCAATACAGTAAATAGCGTAACCCAACCAGTGAACACAAAACAAACGCCGGTCTAAATCCAATATGTACAGAGCATGGGATAACCGAATTGTAATTGTACCAGAGCCAGGGTCAAACACAGGAGATCAAGCAGAGGGGTGCTGGGAACAAGACAGGACAGGGAAAGGGAACCAGGAGACGGACTGAGCGGGTAGAAATAAATCAGGCTGCAGGATCAGGGTCAGAGTCCAGGAACAGGAGACGGGCTGCAGGCTTCAGGAACACAGATCAGGGGCACAAGGAGAAAATACCAAGGCAAAGTGTAATATCATTTACCGGGTTTAAATACACCTCCTGCAATCAGCAACAGGTGATGCTGATTGCAGGGGATGATGTCAGCTCCTGACTGCCAAAAGACACCGTTGATGGACACCGGAACTGCAGCCTACTGGTGGCACTAAAAGATCTGGGAGCACAGTGCAACCAGCAGGTGAATCCTCTCCTGACCGTCAGCATATGACTGCTGAGAGACACTCGCTGGTGGAAACCGGATCTGCAGCCCATATGTCTGGGAACCACAGTGCCACCAGCAGGTGAAACCTTTCCTGACAGTACCCCCCCCCCCCCCCTCGAAGGAATGACCTCCGGATGCTCCAACCAGCCATAGCTGAGAGTCCAGAGAGTAAATGTCTCGTAAGCCCAAGGAGTGTCGGGTTCCAAATAAGAAGCCTTGCTGCCAAGATCCAAAAAGAAGCTGGATTTCCACCACCTGCGTCTGGTAACTGGTTAGGTACCCCACCGCTGGGACTAGGGACTAGGCAACTGGCTAGGTATCCTGTTGGCCAGATTATTAGAAGCATAGGACATTTGGCCCCCTCAAAACAGTAGGCATCCCAATGCTGGGGTATCATGGGTCATTCACAAACTTATACCTGGGGTCAGGTGACAACACCAAAACTCTGACACCGGAATGTCTGGTTACAATCATGTGGCTTGCCTAATCTCAAAGAACTTGTTCCTGTTATGACAAGCTTAGCATAATAGAGAGGCATTTTATATTTCCTTAGTCAGTTAGAGAGCTTTCTTTGGATTCCAAGAACGTATGTTAACCACTTCCCTACCGAATCATATTAAAATGACGTCGGCGGGAACCTTTCGTCCTTCAGACTGGACGTCATATGACGTCCTTGCATTCCCGGCCGCTAGGGGGCGCGCGCCCCCTCCGCATTGCTAGGGACCCGGTGCGCGTGCCTGGCGGCCGCGATGTCCGCCGGGCACCCGCGATGTCCGCTGGGTTCCCGCAATCACGGCAGGACAATGGATCCATGTCCTGTCAGCGGTGAGGAGACAGATGTGTGTTCCCAGTACAGAGGAACACACATCGATCCCCTCCCCTTACAGTTAGAACACACTTTAGGGAACATATTTAACCCCTTCAGCGCCCCCTAGTGGTTTTTTTTTTCAATTTCTTTATTTTCAAAATACATTTTCCTCTACATTTATACAAAACATGGAAAATAGCAATCATCTAACAAAAATAAATAAATAAAATCAATACATTCAATAGCGCCCCTAGTGTTAACCCCTTCCGTGCCAGTCACATTTACACAGTAATCAGTGTAGTTTTTTTTAGCACTAATCGCTGTGTAAATGTGAATGGTCCCAAAAATTTGTCAAAAGTGTCCGATATGTCCGCCGCAATGTCACGGTCACAATAAGAATCGCAGATCGCCGCCATTACTAGTAAAAAAATAAAAAAAAATTAAAATGCCATAATTCTATTCCCTATTTTGTAGACGCTAGAACTTTTGCGCAAACCGATCAAATACGCTTATTGCGATTTTTTTTTTTACCAAAAATATGTAGAAGAATACGTATCGGACTAAACTGAGAAAACATATTTTATTTTATTTTTTAATCATGATATTTATTAAATCAAAAAGTAAAAGATACTGGGCCAGATTCATGTAGATTATCGGATCTTTAGATCCGCCAGATCTACCTGTTTTACGATCCGCCGGTGCAATTTAGCGAGGCTAGTGCATGATTCATAAAGCACTAACCTCGCAAATTGCACCGTCGGATCCTAACTCCCCCCGGCGGAATGCAAATTCCGCGGCTAGGGGGAGTGTACAATTTAAATCAGGCGCGTTCCCGCGCCGATTTAACTGCGCATGCGCCGCCGGGGAAAAAGCCCAGTGCGCATGCTCCAAATGACGTCGCTAGGACGTCATTGTTTTCGGCGGCTAGGTTACTTACGGCCAGCCGTATTCCCGACGTACTTGCGCAAACGACGTAACAAATTTAAAACTCGGCGCGGGAACGTCAGCCATACTTAACATTAGCTACCCTTCATATTAGCAGGGGTAGCTATCCGCCGGAAAAAGCCGAACGCAAACGACGTTGAAAACGAGCGACGGGCGGGCGTACGGACGTGAATCAGCGGTTCTCCTCATTTGCATATGCGACGTGTAAAAAAAAGCGACGACACCTAGCGGCCGGCGGGAGATTACAGCCTAAGATTCGACTGGTGTAAGTCACTTACCCCAGTCGGATCTAAGGGAGATCTATGCGGAACTGATTCTTATGAATCAGTCGCATAGCTCCGACCGTGGGATCTCACAGATCCGACCGTCGGCTCTCACAGATACGACGGCGGATCAGGAGATCCGCCGTCGTATCTCTTGATGAATCTGGCCCACTGTGTTTTTTCAAAACTGACGCTCTTCTTTTGTTTATAGCGCAAAAAATAAAAAAAAGGGGGAGGTGATCAAATACCACCAAAAGAAAGCTCTATTTGTGGGAAAAAAAAGGGCGTCAATTTTGTTTGGGAGCCACATCGCACGACTGCGCAATTGTCATTCAAAGTACGACAGGGTTCTCATAAACATACTTACAGCTGGGGCATCCATCAGTCATGTTAACCCACTTGAAACTTCCATTACAGTTCATACACTTTAGAACTTCTTCAGTAGAATTAATACCATTTAAACTGTGAATTAATTCCTGTCCTAATGGATAGTATGTTAGGCTTGGATTTATAGTAGCATTTGGTACAATTGGAGGAGGACCACAGAAATCTAAAAAAAAATTGAATTTGCATATGAGACAATAGTTTTATGTATTCGCAGTATAAACAATAATCTGGAAAAAAATTATGAATATTAGGAGGTTTAACCACTTTTTGACCCAGCCCTCTTCTGACATTTGTCACATATATATATATATATTAGCAGAGACCACAGAGAATAAAATAGCGTTTTGTTGCAATATTTTATGTTACACTGTATTTGTGCAGCAGTCTTATGTGATGAAAAAAAACGACGTTTAAAATCATGAAATAAAACAACGTTTTTGAAACTTCATTTTCAAAAACGACGTTGCCTACACACCATCGTTTTTTCACAATGCTCTAGCAAAGCGAGGTTACGTTTACCACTTTTTTCCATTGAAGCTCGCTTCATAACTTGCTTCTGGGCATGCGCGGGTTTAAAAACGTCGTTTTAAACGTCGTTTTTTGCTACACACGGTCAATTTCTGTGAAACAAAAAACGACGTTTTGAAAAACGACACAAAAAATTCAAGCATGTTCGAATTTTTTTTTGTCGTTTTTTTGAAGACATAAAACAACGTTTTGCCCACACACGATCATTTTAAATGACGTTTTTTAAAACATCGTTTTTTTTCATCACAAAAAACGACCGTCTGTACGCGGCATTAGGCCTCGTACACACGACCGAACATGTCCGCTGAAACTGGTCTGTCGGACCAGTTTTTAGCAGACATGTTCGGTCGTGTGTAGGGCCAACCGGACAATTTTCCGCCCGACCGGACAGGTTTGCAGCGGACAAATGTTTCTTAGCATGCAAAGAAACATGTCCGCTGGAAGCCTGTCAGCCGGACATGTCCGATGGTCAGTACGACTCATCGGACATGTCCGCTGGCCCGAGAACCCGCGCATCGCGTCGAAGTGATTCGACGTATGCGTGGAAGCTTTGAACTTCCGGGTTCGCGCACGTCGCCGCCACGTCACCGCGTCGTCACCGCGTATTCTGTCCGCGCGGAATTTGGTCTGATGGTGTGTACAGCCATCAGACCAAATGATCCCAGCAGACATGTCCGATGAAAACGGTCCGCGGACCGTTTTCATCGGACATGTTGGGTCGTCTGTACGAGACCTCAAAGCCCATTTTTTGAGGAAAAAATACACTTTAATGACTTTAAAAAAAAACAACACAATAGATAACATGTTTTTTTGTATAATGTGAAAGATGATGTTATGCCGAATAAATAGATATCTAACATGTCATGCTTTAAAATTGCGCACGTTCATGGAATGGCGACAAACTACGGTATAACCCTTTACATTTTTTTACAGGTTACCTGTTGAGAGTTACAGAGGAGGTCTTACGCTAGAATTATTGCTTTTGCTCTAACGATCATGACGATACCGCATATTGACTTACATATGCGTTTACTTCTGCATGCGAGCATGGAGGAATGGGGCACTTTTTTTACTTTTTACACTGTCCCTTTTTTTCATCACTTTTATTCCTATTACAAGGAATGTAAACATCCCTCTTAATAGAAATAAGCATGACAGGTCCTCTTTATTGTTACGGAACCATGAACCAGACGTACAACAAGAGGTAAGTGAAAATAAGAAGGCTTTATTGAAAATCAAGCTGTAAAGCAAAAGTCCAACGGATGGTGAAACCAGAGGTCAGGAACCAGAAGGGTAGTCAGACGAAGCCAGGATCAGGAACCAGCAGGGAAGTCAGACGAAGCCAGGATCAGGAACCAGCAGGGAAGTCAGACGAGGCCAGGATCAGGAACCAGCAGAGAAGTCAGACGAAGCCAGGATCAGAACCAGAAGCAGCAGCAGTCTTAGAAGCATGTGCACACAGGAGGACCAAGCAAGGAACTGAAGTCACAGACCTCCTATATATGTGAGCCAGGTATCCAGCTCCTCCCAGTGGGAAGGAGGAGCCGCAGGGTGGGAGGCTACAAGAGACCTAGAAACCAAGATGGCCGCCAGCACATGTCAAACGAAGGAGACAGGAGAGAGGTAAGACCATGACAGTACCTCCCCCTCAAGGGCCCCTCCTCCGCGGTGCACCCCGCGGGTGACAGTTTCCGGGAGTAAAACCCACAAGGAAGCAGCGGACCCTCTGGTGTCCTGCGCTGAGACAGAAGGGCGCCTACTCCCGTCTCGGACGCGTCCACCTCGAGGACAAAGGGCAACCCAGGGTTGGGATGAGACAGAATCGGAGCTGACACAAAGGCGGATTTTAGGGCCTCAAAAGCCCTGATGGCCTCGAGCGGCCAGACCTGGGAATTACTGCCCTTCCTGGTCAGATCCGTGAGAGGCTTGGCCAGCATGGAGAAGTCCCTGATGAACTTCCGATAATAATTGGCGAAGCCCAAAAAACGCTGCAAGGAACGAAGACCACTGGGCTGAGGCCACTGCAAGACAGCCGAAACCTTCTCAGGATCCATGGAGAACCCCTCAGCGGAAATGATGTAACCTAGGAAGGTTACCTGGGATCGGTGAAATTCGCATTTCTCAAGCTTACCGAACAGCTTGTTCTCTCGTAACCGTTGCAACACTCGTTTGACATCCAGAATGTGGGCCTCCCTGGATTCAGAATATACCAAGATGTCATCCAAATAGACCACCACACACTGCTGCAACAGGTCACGGAAAACATCGTTGATGAATTCCTGAAAAACTGCGGGCGCATTGCACAACCCAAAGGGCATAACCAAGGATTCATAATGACCGGTCCTGGTGTTAAAGGCGGTCTTCCACTCATCGCCCGCCTTGATCCTTACCAGGTTATATGCCGCCCTCAGGTCGAGTTTGGTAAAGACCGTGGCCCCTTTAAGGCGATCGAACAGCTCGGAAATCAAGGGTATCGGGTAAGCGTTCTTGATCGTGATGCGATTGAGACCCCTGTAATCGATGCAAGGCCTCAACTCACCGCCCTTCTTTTTCACAAAGAAAAATCCAGCCCCTGCCGGGGACGAGGATTTGCGAATGTGACCACGGGACAGCGCCTCCATCACGTACTCCTCCATGGCCTCATTCTCCGCAACCGACAGTGGATAGACCTTGCCGCGAGGAGGAACGGCACCAGGTTGTAACTCAATGGCACAATCATATGGGCGGTGCGGAGGTAGGGCAACTGCGCGTACCTTATCGAATACATCCCGGTACTCCTCGTATTCAGGAGGCAACAGAGAGTCCGAGGAAGTACACAGCAACTTGACAGGCCCATGGATGCACTTAGCCCCACACTGTGGTGACCATGAGAGGATCTCGGCCGATCTCCAGTCAAAAGTCGGATTATGCTTCTGGAGCCAGGGGTACCCCAAGACTACCGAGTAGTGTGGAGACGAAATAACTTGGAAGCAGACCGACTCTCTGTGAGCGGCACCAATGGCTACCCCCACTGGAAGGGTCTCATGAGTCACGTGTGACGGTTGGAGGGGTCTGCCGTCTATCGCCTCTAGAGCCAGCGGGGAACCTCGAGCCTGTAGAGGAATGGAATTGGCGGCAGCGAACTCACTATCAATGAAAAAACCACCAGCACCAGAGTCCACCAACGCCTGGGTCGTCACCGAGCCCCCGACCCAGGAGAGGACAACAGTGATCAGTGGTTTATCAACACGGGAAACCGGGGACGAGGAGACTCCACCCAAGATCTGCCCCCGACAGGATCTCAGGTGCGAGCGTTTCCCGGACGGTTCGGACATGCCAACCGAAAATGCCCATCGAGACCACAGTACATGCATCGGCCCTCGCGTCTCCGGAGTACCCTCTCCCCCTCGGACAAGCGAGCAAACCCCAGCTGCGAGGGTTCACCCCCAGACAAGTCAACACCAGGAGGCGTGGGAGGAGAGGGAGGCACGGGTGGGACAGCAAACGTAGGCGCCAAACTGTTAGGAGGCCTCCGCAGGCTCACCTTAAAGGAAGGTCTCTCCCTGAGTCTGGTGTCAATCAAAATCAGGAAAGAAATTAGAGCCTCGAGCTCCACTGGTAGGTCCTTAGCTGCAACCTCATCCTTCAAGGCATCCGAGAGACCATGAGAGAAAGCAGCGACCAGGGCCTCATTATTCCAACCTACCTCTGCTGCCAGGGTACGAAACTCAATGGCGTATTCGGCTACGGATCGTGAACCCTGTCTGACGGACATAAGGAGCTTCGCAGCAGAGGCGGCGCGAGCCGGCACATCGAATACCTTCCGAAGAGAAGCAACAAAACCGGAAAACTCGGCAACCACCGGATTGTTGTTCTCCCATAAAGGACTGGCCCAGGCCAAGGCCTTGTCCGAGAGCAGCGAGATCAAGAACCCCACCTTTGATCTCTCAGTGGGAAAGGCATGTGGCAGCAACTCGAAATAAATGCCCACTTGGTTAAGGAAACCTCGGCACTGAGTTGGCTCTCCCCCAAATCGCTGTGGAAGGGGGGCAGAACCGGACATACCCCGAAACACCGCAGGCGCAACAACAGGTGTCGAGGTAGACTCTGGCGCAACAGTCGGATCGGCCGTAGGAGCGGGCCCAGGAGCGACGACCGACCCATCGGCAACGGGAGCGAAATGAGCCGTGCGTTCAAGCAGGGTTTGCAACGCCACGGCGAACTGACCCAACAGGGACTCCAGCTGATCAATTCTGGCAACCAGCGTGGGTAGCGAGGATGGCTCTGGACCGTCAAAATTCATGGCTTGGTCCTAATGTTACGGAACCATGAACCAGACGTACAACAAGAGGTAAGTGAAAATAAGAAGGCTTTATTGAAAATCAAGCTGTAAAGCAAAAGTCCAACGGATGGTGAAACCAGAGGTCAGGAACCAGAAGGGTAGTCAGACGAAGCCAGGATCAGGAACCAGCAGGGAAGTCAGACGAAGCCAGGATCAGGAACCAGCAGGGAAGTCAGACGAGGCCAGGATCAGGAACCAGCAGAGAAGTCAGACGAAGCCAGGATCAGAACCAGAAGCAGCAGCAGTCTTAGAAGCATGTGCACACAGGAGGACCAAGCAAGGAACTGAAGTCACAGACCTCCTATATATGTGAGCCAGGTATCCAGCTCCTCCCAGTGGGAAGGAGGAGCCGCAGGGTGGGAGGCTACAAGAGACCTAGAAACCAAGATGGCCGCCAGCACATGTCAAACGAAGGAGACAGGAGAGAGGTAAGACCATGACATTTATTGAGATATCTGGGGTCAAAAAGACCCCAGATCTCTCATTTACCTTTAAAAGCAAAAGAAAAAAAAATTCCTTTTAGGAAAAAAAATCCTTAGGGCCAGATCCTCAAAAGAGATACGCAGGCGGATCTGCTGTTCCGCCGTCGTATCCCTGTTTCTATCTTTGGAACTGATCCACAGGAACTGATCCACAGTTTCCAAGAGATAGACAGAAGATCCGACATGTGTAAGGGACTTACACTGTCGGATCTTAGGATGCAGTACCTTGGCCGCCGCTGGGGGCATTTTGCGTCGAAATGCCGCTTCAGGTATGCAAATTAGCACTTACGAAGATCCACAAAGCTTTTCAGCTTCGTTTTTTCTCCGTAAGTATTAAGTTGCATGTGTAAAATTAGGGCTGCTTTTACAAAGTGTAAACTGTTTACACCTTGTAAAAGCAGACCCTTCTTACCCGCGACGCTGTTAATTTTTTTTTTTTTTCGCCGTATCTTTTTTTTTTCCCGACGCAATTTTTTTGACCCGGCGCGATTCACGAAGCTCGGCGTAACATAATTTTGCGCTATGCACGTCGGGAAAATTACGTCACGAGCATGCGCAGTACGTCCGGCACGGGAGCGCGCCTAATTTAAATGGGACTCGCCCCCATTTAAATAGGAACGCCTTGCGCCGGCGGAATTTAAGTTACACACCCAAAAATTTCTAGGTAAGTGCTTTGTGGATCGGGCACTTAGGTAGAAATTTTGCGGCAGTGTAACTTAAATCAGAATATTTAAGTTACGGCGGCTCTTTGTGGATCTGGCCCTTAGTTTTTGCCCGGGAACCGGAAGTGACGTCAGAGGTCGCTTTTGTCCTTGAAGGGCATAGAGCCGCATTGGATCATTAACTGATAGCTCCGGTAAGTTAGAAAACGACCAGGAAGCAGTGGGAGGGGGTCACCTCATCCGCCGCCTATAAAAGTGATTTTGCAGCGGATCTGCCGCTGGGATCACTTTTTTCAGAAATCCGAAAACGACACACAAAAGCAAATGGTATTACCACATGGCTGTTCTTCACAGTGTCTTGAACTGCTCTGTCCTTATTCTCTATTCAGTGCATTCTGGAATACAGGAACCTCTACTTTCTCTCCCCCAGTACCCAGCTAACACTTTAAAAATGTTTCACTAACACGCCATAAATGCTATTGGTGCAGTTCAGGTATGGTTATTATTACCAGTGAACTGATGGAGCTGGTTGACAAACATTGATGCCTCTTGGGAAAGCAACATGCTGCTTAATTAACAGTAACTGAATTGAACTTTAATTCAGTGGTTTGTGTGCTGTTACCTGTCCATGTTGTTTCCTCTTCACTGCTCAAAGAATCATTATTCGCTGTTCTCACACATTTAGAGGCAGTATTCATAACTATCCCCTCCTCTGCAAAACAATCACAAGCTTATTATTTCTTTAGAAAATATTCACAGTCTTTCTAGCCATCATTGTTTCTGCCCACCCAGGCTCTCACTGGGTCTTTCTTTATACCCAACACATACATGAAAACAATTAATAGAAAATGTAATATACCTTCTTTGTGACATGCAATTTTGTTTCAACTTCACAATGAACAATAAACCTACATTGTTAAAAGGATCTATTTGTTAAGCTGGCCATAGATGGATCGAAATCCGTCTAGTTCACCAGGGACCGGACAACTTTCAATCCATCTATGGTCATTCCCATTCATGACTAATTACAGACTAAGGCCCAGATTCTCAAAGGAGATACGACGGCGTATCTCCAGATACGCCGTCGTATCTCTGAGTTTGAGCCGTCGTATCTATGCGCCCAGGGGTCAAGTCCTGGGGAAAAAAGTGTGGGAACTCCCACCCAAAAAAAATGATACGCTCATATGCATAATTACTAAACCGCATGTTTTGATCCACTGTACCTTAGTAATCCTTTATGTTACTGGCCGCTTCCTGTACAGGGAGTGCAGAATTATTAGGCACGTTGTATTTTTGAGGATTAATTTTATTATTGAACAACAAACATGTTCTCAATGAACCCAAAAAACTCATTAATATCAAAGCTGAATATTTTTGGAAGTAGTTTTTAGTTTGTTTTTAGTTTTAGCTATTTTAGGGGGATATCTGTGTGTGCAGGTGACTATTACTGTGCATAATTATTAGGCAACTTAACAAAAAAAAATATATACCCATTTCAATTATTTATTTTTACCAGTGAAACCAATATAACATCTCAACATTCACAAATATACATTTCTGACATTCAAAAACAAAACAAAAACAAATCAGTGACCAATATAGCCACCTTTCTTTGCAAGGAAACTCAAAAGCCTGCCATCCATGGATTATGTCAGTGTTTTGATCTGTTCACCATCAACATTGCATGCAGCAGCAACCGCAGCCTCCCAGACACTGTTCAGAGAGGTGTACTGTTTTCCCTCCTTGTAAATCTCACATTTGATGATGGACCACAGGTTCTCAATGGGGTTCAGATCAGGTGAACAAGGAGGCCATGTCATTCGTTTTTCTTCTTTTATACCCTTTCTTGCCAGCCACGCTGTGGATTACTTGGACGCGTGTGATGGAGCATTGTCCTGCATGAAAATCATGTTTTTCTTGAAGGATGCAGACTTCTTCCTGTACCACTGCTTGAAGAAGGTGTCTTCCAGAAACTGGCAGTAGGACTGGGAGTTGAGCTTGACTCCATCCTCAACCCGAAAAGGCCCCACAAGCTCATCTTTGATGATACCAGCCCAAACCAGTACTCCACCTCCACCTTGCTGGCGTCTGAGTCGGACTGGAGCTCTCTGCCCTTTACCAATCCAGCCACGGGCTCTTCCATCTGGCCCATCAAGACTCACTCTCATTTCATCAGTCCATAAAACCTTAGAAAAATCAGTCTTGAGATATTTCTTGGCCCAGTCTTGACGTTTCAGCTTGTGTGTCTTGTTCAGTGGTGGTCGTCTTTCAGCCTTTCTTACCTTGGCCATGTCTCTGAGTATTGCACACCTTGTGCTTTTGGGCACTCCAGTGATGTTGCAGCTCTGAAATATGGCCAAACTGGTGGCAAGTGGCATCTTGGCAGCTGCACGCTTGACTTTTCTCAGTTCATGGGCAGTTATTTTGCGCCTTGGTTTTTCCACACGCTTCTTGCGACCCTGTTGACTATTTTGAATGAAACGCTTGATTGTTCGATGATCACGCTTCAGAAGCTTTGCAATTTTAAGAGTGCTGCATCCCTCTGCAAGATATCTCACTATTTTTGACTTTTCTGAGCCTGTCAAGTCCTTCTTTTGACCTATTTTGCCAAAGGAAAGGAAGTTGACTAATAATTATGCACACCTGATATAGGGTGTTGATGTCATTAGACCACACACCTTCTCATTACAGAGATGCACATCACCTAATATGCTTAATTGGTAGTAGGCTTTCGAGCCTATACAGCTTGGAGTAAGACAACATGCATAAAGAGGATGATGTGGTCAAAATACTAATTTGCCTAATAATTCTGCACTCCCTGTATATGGATTCATCGGGTAGTGTGCGGGTATTCCATCACTTCCTTGATGCCGCAATGCCTCCTGGGAGCTTTTGTCATTGTTCCCAGGAGACATTGCGGAGGTCTACCGCGAGTTATCGCGGGATTTAGAAAGAACTTGCTCGGCTGCTCTAGTCCTGCAAAGGGAACCGAGTTCCTGCTGTGAAAAAAAAGTGCAGGAACTCCGTTCCCACGCGTTCCCGCAGGACTTGAGCCCTGTATGCGCCTGATTCTTAGAATCAGTTACGCATAGATTTCTATTAGATCCGACCGGCGTAAGTCTCTTATGCCGTCGGATCTTAACTGCATATTTACGCTGGCCGCTAGGGGCGTGTACGCTGATTTACGCCTAGAAATATGTAAATCAGCTAGATACGCGAATTCACGAATGTACGCCCGGCCGACGCAGTACAGATACGCTGTTTACGTTAGGCTTTTCCCGGCTTAAAGTTACCCCTGCTATGCAATGTTAAGTATGGACGTCGTTCCCGCGTCGAATTTTTAAAATTTTACGTTGTTTGCGTAAGTCGTTCGCGAATAGGGCTGGGCGTCATTTACGTTAATGCCGAAAGCATTGGCTTCTTGCGGGTTAATTTGGAGCATGCGCACTGGGATACTTTTACGGACGGCACATGCGCCGTTTGTAAAAAGCGTCATTTAGGTGGGGTCACATAAAATTTAAATAACACACGCCCACATCTACCACATTTGAATTAGGCGGGCTTACGCCGGCCTATTTACGCTACGCCGCCGCAACTTTCTTTTGAGAATACGGCACTTGCCTGTAAAAGTTGCGGAGGCGTAACGTATATAGGATAAGTTACGCCCGCACAAAGATACGTGAATCCGGGCCTAAGATGGTAAAAAGTAACTTTACTTTTGTGAAATAATGGGTAAGTGTATAAAAAAAGTTGCACATAGCAATATGATACCAGTACATTAGTGGCTGAAAGATGAACTTCAATAAACAATAATATATATATATATATATATATATATATATATATATTTATTATCTCACAAAAGTGAGTACACCCCTCACATTTTTGTAAATTTTATTATATCTTTTCATGTAACAACACTGGTGAAAATACACTTTACTACAACGTAAAGTAGTGAGTGTAAATAACTCAACACACAGCAATTAATGTCTAACTGCTGGCAACAAAAGATAGTACACCCCTAAGTGAAAATGTCCAAATAGTGCCCAAAGTGTCAATATTTTGTGTGGCAGCCATTATTTTCCAGCACTGCCTTAACCCTCTTGGGCATGGAGTTCACCAGAGCTTCACAGGTTGCCACTGGAGTCCTCTTCTGCTCCTCCATGACGACATCACGGAGCTGGTGGATACAAGTTCTTGCCATAAAAAGTGTTTGGGGATCTGGGTCCTGCCCGGTGGACATGTATCAATGCAAAAAAAAGTTTTAAAAACTGCAGTTTTTTCTGGAACAGTGGGCCAGATTCAGGTACAATTGCGGCGGCGCAACGTAACCCGTTTACGTTACACCGCCGCAAGTTTTCAGTGTAAGTGCCTGATCCACAAAGCACTTACCTGTAAACTTGCGGCAGTGTATCGTAAACACGTCCGGCGCAAGCCCGCCCAATTCAAATGGGGCGTGTACGATTTAAATTAGGCGCGCTCCCGCGCAAGACGTACTGCGCATGCTCAGTTTTTAAATTCCCGCCGTGCTTTGCGCGATGTGACGTCATTTTTTTGAACGGCGACGTGAGTTACGGCGTTTCGTATTCCCGGACGTCTTACGCAAAAAAAAAATTGAAATTCGAAGCGGGAACGATGGCCATACTTTAACATGGCTCGTGTAAAGTTAGGGCATGTAAAATCATGACTAACTTTGCGTCGGGAAAAAATTACTAGCGACAACGTAACGAACGCGAAAACCGTCATGGATCGCCGTAAATGCTCATTAGCATACCCGACGCAGGAAAACGACGCAAACTCCACCCTGCGGCGGCCGAAGTATTGCATCCTAAGATCCAACGGTGTAATTCAATTACACCTGTCGGATCTTAGGGCTATCTATGCGGAACTGATTCTATAGATAGGACAAGAGATACAACGTTGTATCAGGAGATACGCCGTCGTATCTATTCTGTGAATCTGGAGTGATTTTAATAATGCTTAAAGTGAAACAATACAAATGAAATTTTCCTTTAAATATCGTGCCTGGGGTTTGTCTATAGTATGCCTGTAAAGTGGTGCAGTTTTCCCATGTTTAGAACAATTCCACAGCAAAATTACATTTCTAAAGGAAAAATGTAATTCAAAACTGCTTACGGCTGTAATGTATTGTCGGGTCCTGGCAATATAGATAAAAATCATTGAGTAAAACGGCGTGGGTTTCCCCCTCAGTCCATTACCAGGCCCTTTGTGTCTGGTATGGATATTAAGGGAAACTGCGCACCTGAATAACAAAAAAAATGGTGTGGGGTTCCCCCAGGGCCCCAGGTACTATATACTCTGAACATCAGTATATATACTAATTGGGCCTTAGGTGTTGGTGGTACCAGAACACTGTAAGCCCTCACACTTACTCTTGGTGAGCACAGGAACGGGCTCTGTTGTGAAATACTATATCAAAAATTGTAATTACATGCCCCTGTTAAACAGGGGCAGAAAAATTGGGCCTTTGGTGGTGCCACAACACTGTAAGCCCTCACAGTTACTCTTGGTGGGTGCAGGAATGAGCCCTGCCGTGAAATATTATATCAAGAATTGTAATTACATGCCCCTGCTAAACAGGGTCATTGCCAACGTTGAGTTCCACCTGGGGGGCATGTCACAAATGAGGCGGTTGGTGGGCAGGTTGCATTCCCTTTGAATGTCAGCCAGCCGAGCACTGGCATTGTATGACCGGCGGAAATGACCACAGACTTTTCTGGCCTGCCTCAGGAGATCCTGTAAGCCTGGGTACCTGCTCAAGAACTGCTGCACCACCAAATTCAGGATGTGTGCCAAACATGGAACATGGGTCAAGTGTCCCTGTCGGAGGGCGGAGAAAGCGTTGGTGCCATTGTGGCATACAACCATTCCTGGCTGAAGCTGGCGTGGCATCAACCACCTCTTAGCCTGCCCCTGCAGAGCTGACAGAATCTTTGCCCCAGTGTGGCATCTGTCCCCTAAACAGACCAACGCAAGCACTGCATTGCATCATTTTGCCTGAGTGCTAGCCCCTTGAACTCTCACGGAGCACCGCTGGTTCAGAGGACAAATCTGCAGAAGAGGCCATAGAGGAAGAAAAGGAGGAGGGGTGGAGAAGAGAGCTGTGGCAGAATCGCCACTAGCATTTTGGAGGTGTGGTGGCGGAACAAGCTCAAACATAACTGAACCCCGTCCTGCATCCTTCCCTGCTGCCAGCAGAGCTACCCAGTGCACCGTGAAGGAAAGGCAACATCCCTGTCCATGCCTGCTGGACCATGAGTCAGCGGTAATATGCACCTTACTGCTGACCGCCCTGTCCAACGAGGCCAAAACATTGTCTTCCACATGCCGGTCGAGAGCCGGAATGGCCTTCTGTAAAAACAAATGGCGTTTGGGAACCTGTCACTGAGGTACAGCACATTCCACAAATTCATGAAAGGGGGCAGAGTCTACCAGCTGATAAGGCAGCAGTTGCAGCGCTAGCAATTTGTCCAAGCTAGCATTTAGACGCTGAGCATGTGGATGGCTGGGACCAAATTTCTTTTTATGTTTTAGCAACTGGGATATCCACAATAAATATATAAAAAAAATTGTTTTCCTCAGTTTAGGCCGATGCGTATTCTTCTACATATTTTTAGGTTAAAAAAATCGCAATAAGCGTTTATTGATTGGTTTGCGTAAAAGTTATAGCGTCTACAAAATAGGGGATAGTTTTATGGCATTTTTATTAATATTTTATTTCTATTTCTTACTAGTAATGGCGGCTATCAGCGATTTTTATTGTGACTGTGATATTGCGGCAGACACATCGGACTCTTTTGACGCTATTTTGGGACCATTGTCATTTATACAGCGATCAGTGCTATAAAAATGCACTGTTTACTGTGTAAATGACACCGGCAGTGAAGGGGTTAACCAGTAGGGGGCGGGGAAGGGGTTAAGTGTGTCCTAGGGAGTGTTTCTAACTGTGTGGGGGCTGGGCTTACTGTGACACGACATTGATTACTGCTCCCGATTACAGGGAGCAGATGTTCAGTGTCCTGTCACAAGGCAGAACAGGGAGATGCCTGTGTTTACACAAGGTTCCCCCTGTTCTGCAGCTCGCAGGCCCAGCAGGCATGGTCACGGAGCTCGCGGCAGGGGCGTGCGCTCCCACACGGCGGCAAATTTAAAGGGACGTATATATATGCCCATTTGCCTGCCCGTGCCATTCTGCCAATCAGCAAATGTTCGTGTGGCGGTCGGCAAGTGGTTAACATGAGTTTTGCTGAGCCAGGGGGTGTTTGCATGGCCACCCACTCCTCACATTTTTAGCAGATTCAGCAGGAATCGGACAAATTTCCAGCCATCTATGTGTTTTTTATTTTTGTGGTAATCTTTGAAATGAACAATGCAGCTGTTAGTTTGCATTTGATGTCAATAAAATACACTTACTATAAATGCTATTTAAGCTTTTAAGTTAACTTACTGATGCAGCGGTCTTCACAGTTCATCCTCCATTTAATCTTTCCTGCATCTCTGACACAGTCATAGTTTATAGTATCTGCTTCGTACGCCTCAAAGCCTTCATCACACTGATATCTTACAGAAGTACCAATCATATAGCGGTATGTATTAGCAATTAATACATTGGGGATCTGTTCCTTGGGATTATCACAGTATCCTGTTTTAAAAAGAAAGAAGCATGAACAATATTGCAGTGATTAAATATCAGATTGTTGTCAGATATTTGGGGCCCTGGGGAGAGAGAGGCGTATTGTATACACTGATAGAGAAAAAGGGGACCCTGCTGCTGTATATACTGCTGTAGGGGTTAAGAGAAGAGAGAAGTTCTATGGGTTTAGGGGAAAATATAAAGTTCTATATACCTTGTTGGGGTTGGGGGTGGAGGTACAGTATACTATAGAGTGGTTGGAATGGAGAAAGCTTCTGCATAATTCTAAAAGGGTTTGGAGGCAAGAGTGATGTAGCAGGGTCCCGGCCTCCAGAGGTCTAATGGTGACCTTAAAGGGGAGTTCCAGCCATTTGTATGTTTATTAAAAGTCAGCAGCAACAAAAAGTGTAGCTGCTGGCTTTTAATAAACAGGCACTTACCTGCTCCAGCGCTCCAGCGACGCGCCGGCCGGGGCTCCGCTCCTCTCCCCCCCTCCCCGGCCGGCGTCTTCATTTTCAGTGTGGGCACCCGGCCGTGACAGCTTTCGGCTTCACGGCCGGGCACCCACTGCGCATGCGCGAGCGGCACTGCGCATGCGCGAGCGGCGAGGCCCGGCGCCGCGCCGTGTAATTGGCCAGGAGATCGCCTAGGACCTGTGACGTGTCCTAGGCGATCGCCTACAGCAGCCACTTCCTGAAGGCGATTAAGCTTAGTCGGCTACAGGAAGGAGGAAGTGGGACAGGAAGTCCCACTCGTGCTGAAGCCCCCACTCCCCCCCCAAAAAAATTACATGCCAAATGTGGCATGTAAGGAGGAGTGGGTTAAGAGGAAGTTCCAAATTTGGGTGAAACTCCTCTTTAAGAATTAGGCAGGATTCACACCTATGCATTTTTAGTGCTTTTTGCATTTTGCAGATTTGCACTACAGTCCATTTAACATGGTTTCCTATGGAACATGTTCTGTAGTGCAAATCTGCAAAATGCAAAAAGCACTAAAAATGCATAGATGTGAAACCAGCCTTTGGGAGAGCTGACATCCTTCCTTGTAGAGTGGGTAACAGGCATGATGGGTGTAATGCAAGATGAAATGATTTCCACAAATCAGTCCCAAGGCCTCATAGCCTCCAGCCATATACAGAGCAAGACAACCCTTAGGCAGGGCCGGCCCTATGATGGGACCGGGTGGTACCATGGGTACCAGGCAGCACTTTTAGGGGGGCGGCATACTGATGCCCGCCAGCCAGCCCGTTCCGCCCGCTCCGCTGCCTGTGAGGACACTCGCACTCGGAGGGGAGCAGTCAGCGAGTGAGAAGGGCAGGCGCCTCTGCTATTAGTGGCGACAGGAGCGGGCGGGCAGAACACTCGAAGGGGGGGTGAGCAGTCAGCAAGTGAGCGGCAGGGGAGCAGAGAGATGATGTCATCTCTCACCGCCTGCCCTGCATCACCTCAGTTCTGCCCTCACTGTGCAGCCACAGGCAGCAGAGAGATTACAACATCTCTCTGCTGCCTGCCTTTATTCTGGGACACAGCAAGTGGCAACCCACAATGTGTGGCAGGTGACGTCATGACAATCCGCAACGTGTGGCAGATGACAATCCGCAGCGTGTGGCAGGAATGTGTGGCACGTGACCATCCGCAAAGTGTGGCAGGTGACGTTGTGGCAGGTGACAATCAGTAATGTGTGGCGGATGAAGTTGTGGCCAGTGGCAATCAGCAACGTGTGGCAAGTGACAACCTGAAACGCGTGGCAGGTGACGCGCGTGGCAAGTGACAATCCGCAACATGTGGCAAGTGACGTGGCACGTGACCATCCGCAACATGTGTCAGGTGACGATGTGGCAAGTGAAAATCCGCAACGTGTGGCATGTGATGTGGCAAATGACAACCCGCAACGTGTGGCAGGTGACATAAGTGACCATCCACAACGTGTAGCAAGTGACAATCCGCAAGGTGTGGCAGGTGACAATCCCAACGTGTGGCAAGTAACAATCCGCAACGTGTGGCAGGTGACAATCCGCAACGCGTGGCAGGTGACGTAAGTGACCATCCGCAACGTGTGGCAAGTAACAATCCGCAACGTGTGGCAGGTGACAATCCGCAAGACCACCTCTCAAAAGTGGGTGGAACTCCGCTTTAAGTAGATGCAATGACAATTGGCAGACTCAGAGGGCCAGATTCACGTAGATCTGCGGCGGCGTAACGTATCTCATTTACGTTACGCCGCCGCAAGTTTTACGGGCAAGTGCTTGATTCACAAAGCACTTGCCTGTAAAGTTGCGGCGGCGTAGTGTAAATCCCCCGGCGAAAGCCCGCGTAATTCAAATCAGCCGTGTAGGGGGCGTAGATCATTTAAATTAGGCGCATTCCCGCGCCGAACCTAATGCGCATGCGCCGTCCCTAAAATTTCCCGACGTGCATTGCGCTAAATGACGTCGCAAGGACGTCATTGGTTTCGACCTGAACGTAATTGACGTCCAGCCCTATTCACGGACGAGTTACGCAAACGACGTTAAATTTCAAAATTTCGACGCGGGAACGATGGCCATACTTAACATAGGATACGCCACCTAGGGGGCATGTTTATCTTTACGCCGCGTATCTCTTACAGAAATGGCATATCTTTACTGCGACGGGCAAGCGTACGTTCGTGAACTACTCATTAGCATATTCTACGCCGACCTCAATGGACGCGCCACCTAGCGGCCATCGTAAATATTGCACCCTAAGATACGACGGCGCAGGCCGTCGTATCTTAGGCATGTTTAAGTGTATCTTAGTTTGAGAATACATTTAGACATACGACGGGCTTAGATTCGGAGTTACGTCGGCGTATCTACTGATACGCCGGCGTAACTCTTTGTGAATCTGGCCCAGAGACTTCTATAGGTAGACAGCTATAGAGTGGAAGGGCTCCAGCCGGACACCACTTCTGTATAGGTAGGACCGCTGTCTCCTATGGCAACAGATCACTAACGGTAATTAGACTTAACTATTGGTAACACAGAATAGTTCTCCTTGTACGCTACAGTCGATCACTGTAGGTCTTCACTCACTGAGCTCCCAGTCTCTCATTAAACTCTCAGACCCAATCGCCAATGGATCCCCAAAACTCTTCCACTTTCGTTACTCAGTATCTTCCTTAAGCGCCACCCCCGCTTCCCTGTGGGGTCCCTGGCTTGGCACTCACAGATACTCTTCAAGCGTCACCCCTGCTGACCTGCTATGTCCCTGGCTTGGCACTCACTGATGCTCCTCAAGCGTAAGGTGACCAGATTTTTTAAATGAAATCCGGGGACATATTTATTTATTTTTTACTAGTAAAGGCGGCAATCGGCTAATCTCTGCCTGTCGCCGCCCGCCTCACAGCCTGTCAAGTCTTATTCTCCGGCCCCGGCTACTACTGGGTGGGGAGGGGAGGAAGATCACTCCACCAGGGAAGGCAAGGAGATAAGCAGGCAGGCAGCTGGCCGGGACTTGAGCCAAGGCAGAAGAGCGGAGCTGAATGGGCATGCACCCGCACATGATGATCAGAAAGGGGCACAGATAATGGAAAAAATACACCCCCCTAAGCTAGTAGGAGCGGCGGAGCTTTATTTTAATTCTGCGCTGACTGTCTTTGAAATTGCCCCAGCCCCTGTTCAAATCCAATCCGGGGACAAAACCAGGGACAAACTTAGTCTGGGGACAGTGTCCTCAATCTGGGGACTGTCTCCTGAAACTGGGGATGTATGGTCACCCTACTCAAGCGTCACTTATGTTTTCCTGCTGGGTCCTTGGCTTGGCACTCACTGAAGTTTCCCCACTTCTTCACTGTCCCCGGCTGGTGAGAAGACTGCTCTGGTACTGACTCCAGTTTACTCACAATGGTCTCCGGTAACAAGGTTGATGGTCCCCTCATGGCGACAGCTTCCCCTCTACCCCTGATCTCAACTGGTTCCCCGTCTGGCTGAACCGTTACTCTTGGTTGGAATCCAAAACTGCTGTCCCAGCCCTGCGCTGCTTCTCCTGCTTCTGGATAGGCCCTCAGACAGCCTAGCAGCCAGATGTCCCAGATAGTCTCCTCAGACTTCTGGCCTAGCAGCTGGGGGCAGCATAACACACGTCCACCCAGACAGCCATCCAGGTGGCACAGAACCCTGATCACCTGACTCCACCCATGTCTGGTAACTTGTTATTGTATACAGGGCCGGTACAAGGCAGGGGCGGGAGGGGCGAGTGCCCTGGGCGCTACCATCTCGTACAGGAGGGGGGCGCAATCAGACCAGTTGTGTGTGTATCAGTGTCATAGACAGCGCGGGCAGTGGCACTTAACAAATTGTGTGCCGACTGGCTGCCGAGTGCGCTCCTGGCTCCCTTTCCTCGCTCCCCCCCATGGAGGATCAGTTGGCGCATTCCAGCGGCGTGGATTTCACATAAAACGCCGCAAATAGCGGCTCCGGGTGTCCTCCGAGTGGGTCACATGATCGCGGGACCATGTGACCTCACGCCAGCCAATCATAGGAGGGAAAGGCGGGGAGCCGAGCGTGTCACGTGATCGCAAGCTACAGCGAGGTGAGAGAGGGAGGACTCGTCTCGTACTGCGCAGGGAGCTGTGTGCAAGGACAAGTAACAAGGAGCTGAGCCTGCCTACAGTGCCTACCTAGTGCTACTGCGTCTGCAACAGAACAGTTAAAAGTAAGCAAATAATAAGCAAATAATTTAAATTACTGTATTGGGGAGGTGGGAGGTGACCATCATTTTTTAAAATAAAAAATGGCAATTTAAAAAAATGTTTTTGTGTTATTTTGAGCGACGCTTGCCTTTTCTGAAAAAAATAATAAACATTAATTGCAGCCTCATTGTGCCACCAAACACAGCCACTGTGCCATCACATGCAGCCACTGTGCCCATCTAACGCAGCCACTGTGCCATCAATTGTCACCACTGGGCCCATCACACGCAGCCACTGTGCCAACACACACAGCCACTGTGCCATCAATTGTCACCACTGGGCCCATCACACGCAGCCACTGTGCCCATCAAACGCAGCCACTGTGCCAACACACGCAGCCACTGTGCCAACACACGCAGCCACTGTGCCACCATCAATTGTCGCCACTGTGCCCATCAAACGCAGCCACTGTGCCATCAATTGTCGCCACTGTGTCCATCAAACGCAGCCACTGGGTCAATCACACGCAGCCACTGTGCCATCACACGCAGCCACTGTGCCATCACACGCAGCCACTGTGCCAACACACGCAGCCACTGTGCCAACACACGCAGCCACTGTGCCATCAATTGTCGCCACTGTGCCCAGCAAACGCAGCCACTGTGCCAATCACACGCAGCCACTGTGGTCATCACACGCAGTCACTGTGCCCATCACACGCAGCCACTGTGCCATCAATTGTCGCCACTGTGCCCATCAAATGGGGGGGGGCGCAGTTTGCCATCTTCGCCCTGGGCACCAAATGGCCTTGTCCCAGCACTGATTGTATACAGTATGTGCATATCAGCTTTGTAGAGTTTTGCCAGGAGAATGTATTTTTGGTGTAAAACTGATGAATCGCCAGTGGTGTGAAATTTGTATAACTAATTTCCCCTCCTCTATGCCATTTTTGCATGCTCTGCTATACTTCCACTGTGCCTGTTTTTCGGTTGTCAGCTGCCAATTTCCGACCATGTTTGTTTTCTTCCCTAAATTCATGAGTATCTGACATTCAAAAACTGGAAGAAGCGACTCTCAAGTTTGCAGAAAAACTGACACTTATTAACGCGGGGGTTCACCCGTACATAACACTTTTTACCCTTAGCTTCATGCTCATTTTGTCTAGGGGAATCGGCTCGTTTTTTTTTAATCGAAGCTGTACTTACCGTTTTTGAGATGCATCTTCTCCGCCGCTTCCGGGTATGGGCTGCGGGACTGGGCGTTCCTATTTTGATTGACAGTCTTCCGAGAGGCTTCCGACGGTCGCATCCATCGCGTCACGATTTTCCGAAAGAAGCCGAACGTCTGTGCGCAGGCGCAGTATAGAGCCGCACCGACGTTCGGCTTCTTTCGGCTACTAGTGACGCGATGGATGCGACCGTCGGAGGCCTCTCGGAAGACTGTCAATCAAGAAGGAACGCCCGCTCCCGAAGACCCATACCCGGAAGCGACGGAGAAGATGCATCTCGAAAACGGTAAGTACAGCTCATATTTTAAAACAACTAGCCGATTCCCCTAGACAAAATGAGCATCCATCTAAGGGGAAAAATTATATTTAGGATGAACTCCCGCTTTAAGCTGTCACTTTTTTTCCCACTGTTATGAAAATCCACTTGTTGTCTTGGTAGAGAAGCTGACCATTTTCCATTTTCTCACTTGACCTCCAGAAGATTTACCCCCATTCAAGCAGCTTGGTGAAAGGGTGAAAACAGTTGGTGCGATTATTCGCAAATGGAAGAAAGGAAAGACTAAAATTCTGCAGCGCCCGCAAGGTCAGCAGGGGATCAAATGCTTTTTTCACTGTATATACTGGAATTTTAATTAATTTATTTTATACTAGTAATGGCAATGATCAAAGACTTATAGCGGGACTGCGATACTGCGACAGGAAATCGGACACTAAATGACACTTTGTGAGAGCTAGTGATACTAAAACATCAGGATCAGTGCAGGATCGGTCCTAAAAATATTCACTGTCACTCTACTAATGACATTGGCTGGGAAGGGCTAAACAGCTAGGGCACTCAAAGGGTTAAACGTGTGCCTAGCCAGTGTTTTTGTGTACTGTGTGAGGTGCCTTTAATAAGGGATGTTATGTATTTTCCTTCCCTGCTTCAGGGAAAGAAAATCAATTACTCCCCCCTGTTAGGCAGAGCTTCGTCCTGTGAGTCTTCCCAGTGATCAGCAGGTGCACAAATCAAGGAAAAATTCGAATCACAATTTTTGCTTGGAATAAAGACCACGTTTCTCTCACAATTTTTGCAGCGTTACATCATCTTCCACATTATACAAATAAAATTGGGCTAACGTTATTGTTTTGTTTTTTTTCGTTTTTTTTTTTATTCATTATGTATATTCTCTCATTTAAGACTGAAGTTCATTCCTTTGGTCTAAAGAACAAAACATTACAATGTTTATAGTTAGCTCAGCTGCTGAGGAATGTTCTGAAACTTGGCAGACTGCCTGTTTTTTTTACAGCTGTCGGCTTGAGCAGAGAACTCTGCTCAGAATCGGGAAAATGCTTTGTTAAGATCGTGAGGGGGAAAGAATTGCAATCTCGATTCTTAACGCTTAACCATGCAGCTCCGATTTGCAAAAGTATTTCCTGCACTACTTTTGCCAACTTCGGGTGCGACTTCAATAGAAATCTGTGCATGAAGCCGCACAGATGTCTTTCAAGTAGCACCTGGAATCGCGCTGACCTGATACTTTGAAATCACGTGATCAAGTGAAGTAGCATGATTTCAAAGTATAGCACCAGGGCTAAAGTGCAGACAAGGAATAGGGGACATATTATCCACTTTGAAAAAATGTCTTCTCATTTCTATGTGTGTCTCGCAGATAGCAAGTGACAATTAATCTAGCCAATGATTGAAGATGGCAACAAAACTGAGAATGCTTCATATTCCTGGTATATGCCTGATGTACCATGTACTTGTATGAAAAAGCATTCTCTTCTCTTTGTATTGCTTCCTTTGTGTGAAATCCCTGGTTTTCCTGCTAGTCCCCTTGCTTTCCTATTAAAAACTGACCACACTCAACAGGAGAGAACACCATGGCCAGTCCTCTATCTGTGCTGGGAACTCAGCCTGCTTTCCTCCAATGATCAGACTTGTCCTGACACGCCCCCACTGCACAGCCTTTCACTGGGAAGCTCAGTGTTTTGCTGCTTCTCCTCCCCCAGCTGTTATGCAGCTGAGTACAGAGGGAGTGTGATCATATATAAAAAGGTATTTATAATGTTTTTTTATATCTATACACAAATATTTTGTCTTTCATTTCTATTTTAAACTAAATGGATTGTTTTACAAGGTGATCATTTACAATCACTTTAACTACTCCCTACTCTACCAAAAATAAAAAATAAACCCATTAAATTTGATTTCTGTAAAATATAACGTTCATAAACAAACAGACATCTGTAACTAAGGAGCTCAAAGCATGTTTTTTTTTCTAGATATCGGATTTTAACCACTTAACCCCCGGACCATATTGCTGGTCAAAGACCAGAGCACTTTTTGAGATTCGGCACTGCATCGCTTTAACTGACAATTGCGCGGTCGTGCGACGTGGCTCCCAAACAAAATTGGCATCCTTTTTTTCCCACAAATAGAGCTTTCGTTTGGTGGTATTTGATCACCTCTGTGGTTTTTAGTTTTTGCGCTATAAACAAAAATAGAGCGACAATTTTGAAAAAAAATATTATTTTTTACTTTTTGCTATAATAAATATCCCCCAAAAATATATTAAAAAAATGTTTTTCCTCAGTTTAGGCCAATACGTATTCTTCTACATATTTTTCGTTAAAAAAAATCTCAATAAGCGTTTATTGATTGGTTTGCGCAAAAGTTATATCATTTACAAAATAGGGGGTATTTTTATGGCATTTTTATTATTATTTTTTTTAACTAGTAATGGCGGCGATCAGCGATTTTTTTTTCGGTACTGCGACATTATGGCGGACACTTTGGACACTTTTGACACATTTTTGGGACCACTGGCATTTTTATAGCGATCAGTGCTATAAAAATGCATTGGATTACTATAAAAATGCCACTGGCAGTGAAGGGGTTAACACTAGGGGGCAGGGAAGGGGTTAAGTATGTTCCCTGGGTGTGTTTTAACTGTAGGGGGTGGCCCCACTAGGGGAAATGACCGATCTTCTGTTCATACATTGTGGCCCGCGCAAGAGCCAACGTTATATTACGCGCTTTCGCGCAGGGGAGCCGACCTGCCGCCGTAAAACGACGGCGGCTGGTCGGCAAGTGGTTAAAAGAGTTTGTCTTAACAGAATTTGAAAATTTTACCTGAAGCCTAGGATTTTTATCAGAAAATTTCCAGTCATATCTCTCCACAATCAAATGATTAACAGAATGGTTCAAACCGTCAAACATTTTCTGCGAAATGTAAAGCAAATACACCTACACTTCCAGTAAAGATTGCACACCACTCTGCCAATAACACCCAGCCAGGTGCAACCACAAGTCATTCCACCTATCCTGGCCTAAAAGAAGGACCTAACAAAAAATGCAAAATGAATACTACAGCAGGACTTCAAGAAACATAGGTCTTCTACAGAAGGGAGATCAGATCCCTATAGAAAGACCTAGAAGAACATATACTTTCTAATTACCTGGTACAAAAGTCATGACATTCTGACATATACACCAGATTGCCAATTCAGCACTAGAATCAGAAAATACTAATGCAGCTGTGCCCAAAAAAAGAATTATGTGAATTACAAAATCTAGTTGAACACTAAAGCCACCACAATGTCCTTATGGATAGGCACTATAATGTGTTTAACGGCGTAGGTATTCGTTTGCTTAACCTGGTAAAGATGATCTCACATGTTTTGGCTGCATTTTGGGGTGTCGTGGCTGATCAATTCACCTATGTCCATGTATTAAATTACCAAGCTTGTCCTTATTTGCCAAAAGGACAGACAACTTCTTGTTCCAGATCATGTAGCTTCCAAATGTGTCTATCACAAATGTGGGAATGCTAATGTGGTGAAAACACATGTTTTACCTTCATGGCTTTGCCTGCTTTTATTTGTCAAATCAAATTACTACGCTGTTTTCATCTGCAGAACACTAGACTGAGAGACCCAGGGATTGTGGGATTTGTAGTTTCCTCATGGGAAGTGTATGTTCTTAGACTACAGACAGAGATCATCTATTACCCTGCAGTGCAGTGCCATGTCGCATGCCTCATGTTAAAAAGCAAACAGAAATTGCAGAATGTGAAGATTTACCCTACAATAGGCTGTGTGTACATGGCTACAAATTAAATCACAAAACTACATGATCAATGCACATCTTTTGCAGGTGAAAACACAAGGTACAGGTAGGTAGGTTTATAATGCCTTTGACGTTTATGCTATAACATTCCCTGCACTTTGTTTAATCTGTTGTAAGTTCTTTCAAAAAGAAAGATGTAACATACTGTAGTAAACACTAGACACTGTTATGGTACTTCTCTTTGGCCCAGATTCACGTAGATGGGCGGAAAAATGTGCGGGCGTAACGTATTTCATTTACGTTACGCCGCCGCAAATGTTTTTCAGGCAAGGGCTTTATTCACAAAGCACTTGCCTGTAAAGTTGCGGCGGCGTAGCGTAAATCACCCGGCGGAATTCAAACTCGGCGGGTAGGGGGCGTGTTCCATTTAAATGAAGTGCATCCCCGCGCCGAACGAACTGCGAATGCGCCGTCCCTAAAATATCCCAGTGTGCATTGCTCCAAATGACGTCGCAAGGACGTCATTGGTTTCGACGTGAACGTAAATGACATCCAGCCCCATTCACGGACGACTTACGCAAACGGTGTAAATTTTTTAATTTTCGACGCGGGAACGACGGCCATACTTTACGCCGGGAAAAGCCTAACGTAAACGTCGTAACTTTACTGCGTCGGCCGCGCGTACGTTCGGGAATTCGCGTATCTAGCTAATTTGCATACTCGACGGGGAAATCGACGGAAGCGCCACCTAGCGGGGGAAAAAAAATTGCAGTTAAGATTCGACGGCGTAAGAGACTTATGCCTGTCGGATCTAATGAATATCTATGCGTAACTGATTCTAAGAATCAGTCGCATAGATACGACGGCGCTACGCAGAGATACGACGGCGTATCTGGAAATGCGCCGTCGCATCTCTTTTGAGAATCTGGGCCTTAGTCTTTACATTGATCTCTGTGTCCCTGATGCTCCTCGTTGGATTTTAGATCCTGGATGCACATAGTGGCCCTAACTTTCCCACAGTCAAGATTAAGCTCTGCCTTTTGCTTGTGTTAAGCCCTGCCTCCGTAGTCTCCCTCTCTGCTAAGCTCTCACTCAGCCAACCATCATGGAAACCATAAGGCCCCTTTCACACTGGAGCGCCTGCAAACCGACCCTAAACATCGGCTGCTGTTTCTCCAGTGTGAAAGCCCGAGGGCTTTCACACTGGTGCGGTGCACTAGCAGGACCGCTCCAAAAGTCCTGCTAGCAGTACCTTTGGAGTGCAATTAGAAAGCAATGGGAAACCGCGGCTATACCGCTGGCAATGCGCCTCTGTAGAGGCGCATTGCCGGCAGTATTAACCCTTTTTCGGACGCTAGCGAGGGTTAAAACCGCAACGCTGGCAGATAGGGCGTGATGAGGACGTGACTTGCGTGAGGGTGGGAGGTGCCGGAGCGCTCCATGGCTCGTAGCAGCGTGTGGCGAGGACCCGACGAATCCAGCATCGGACCGGTGGATGCCAGCGTGAGAGGCTGACAACCCGAAGACTGAGTGGGGGACTCAGCCCCGCTCAGCCCGGCACAAGAGCCGACATACCGAGGGGACTCAGGACGTAAGCGAGACCCCGGGTAAATGACCGAAGGAAGCCTCGGAATCCCACGATCCCCCAGCCCTGCGCTGAATGCTGGCGGGGATTAGTGGCCGCATAGCTGCGCTGCAGAAGGGGATGCCCCATCGAGGTATACCGAGCAGTGGCAGCGGGTCGAAGAGAGGGTCCTAAGGTTTGGTGAGACGCTCAGTTGAGCCGAGTAGAGTCGGATTAAACGGCCACGAGGTGCACCCTCTTTTCTTTTTCTCTCTTACCTCAGTCGGGGCAGTATATCCGGCATTCGGAAAGCTGAACGCCCTTACAGGCATAGAGCGCAAGATAGCTAATACGGTCTGACTACTTGGGGCGAAGGAAGAAAAAAAAAACGTAACGCTAGCGGCCGAATACCGATGGTATAGCGGCGCTATACCGCCACCGCACCTTCCGTCCCAATGTGAAAGGGGCCTAATTTAAGTGATTGCCTTTCATAACATGTAATCTAGGCCCAGTGTCACATGCCTCCCATCAAGATTGAGAAGCATTTCCCACAAACAGGACATTTGTACTGGTGGTGGCTGCAGATTGCAAGATGGTAAAGGCAAGATCTGTCTTCTTCCCTTACAGAAATAGTATAGTTTTTTAAGACCTAAGAAAATGCTAAAATTACATTTAGAGGCTGTGACAGTTAATACAAGACATGCTATAAAAATAAATTCCAACTTAAATAACGGCATAGAAAAACAGACATAGATTTTCATCTATCATCTATTCATCTATTTATCATTTTGTATTTTATATGTATTCCATCTTGTTACATCTTGTTACTAAGGTAGGTTTTACTGGCTGATCTCATGGTGCCAGCAATTATCAGGCGTCTGCTTTTAAAAGGCCTACCACTACTGATAAGTACCTCAGGATAACAGTCCTATTTTGGGTACCCTGCATCCCTAAATCCTCTCTCCTATAATGGAATTCAACAAAGGCAAAAAAAGACTAAAGTAATTGGCACCCAACTGATTTTGTAATTCACTATACACCAAAAACTAGACCCTAAGATGGAAATGTTAAATGTTACCATGCTACACTGCTTGGGAGGTCCACACCACCTCAAGATCAGGACTACCATATATAAAGAGAAAGCTCAAATTCGAGGGTTGCACCTAGGGGGAATGCTACATACGTATCATTTGTGGCAGAACATAAAAAGTTGCAAATGTCATCATATGACATAAAAGAATGAATAGCTTTATGCATGTGGAAAATATTCAGACAGATACCATGCACATTCTTGGAGGCTCACAGTCTCACATTTCACTCAAAGGCCATGACTGAGGACCAGTGTTCTTTGCAATGTGCTGTCAAGAGTCTAAGGCCTCGTACACACGGACGGACAGTCCGCCCGGAGATTTCTGTCTGATGGTTTTACACACCATCAGACAGAAATCCGCGCGTAAACAATACGCGGGGACGTGGCCGCGCCATCGCCGCGACGATGACGCGGCGACGTGGGCGGCCCTGGAAGTTCAAAGCTTCCACGCATGCGTCGAATCAGTACGACGCATGCGAGGGATGGCGGTCGGTCGGACGTGTCCGGTGAGTCTGTACAGACGACCGAACACGTCCGACGGACAGGTTTCCAGCGGACAGGTTTCTTAGCATGCTAAGAAATTTTTGTCCGCTGGTAACTGTCCGATCCACCGGACAATTGTCCGGTCGGGCCTACACACGATCGGATCTGTCCGCTGAAACTGGTCCGTCGGATAATAATAAGCATAATAAAGTGGTTGTAAAGACTGAAGAGTTTTTACCTTCATGCTTAAAAAAAACCTAAGTGCTACTCCCCCACTGCCCACTTATATTTTCTGAGCCCTCTCCTATCTCAGTGATGCGCATGGTAGTCTCAGCTGTCTGGGGTCCCACTTTCCTTATTGGCTAAGGTCTCTTTCAGACTGGGGCGGGAGCCGCGGTGGCGCTATAACGCCGCTAAAAATAGCAGGGCTATACCGCCGGGATTGCCGCGGGAATCAGCCGATAGCGGTGCAGTATTAGCCCCCGCTAGCGGCCGATAAAGGGTTAATACCGCTCCTCTCACCGCTCCAAAGATGCTGCTGGCAGGAGATTTTTTTTGTCTCCCGCCAGCGCATCGCCTCAGTGTGAAAGCCCTCAGGCTTTCACATTGAGTCTGCAGTGAAGGAGTTTGTCAGGCGGGATAGCAGCGCTATTTTTAGCGCTGTACCGCCTGAAAAACTCCTCAATGTGAAAGGGGTCTAAGACACAGCAGCAAGAGCCGTTGTCACCCACTGCTGTCAATCACAACCAGTGAGCCAATGAGGCAATGCACCAGTGCCCCCTTGCTATTGGGGGAACTGGTCAAAGGGAGAGGGAGCTAGGAGCGGCAGCGGGGGTCCCTAGAAGAGGAAGATCAAGGCTGCTCTGTGCAAAACCATTAAACAGAGCAGCTAAGTATAACATGTTTGTTTTTTTATATATATATATATATATATATATATATATATATATAAACTTCAATATCACTTAACAAACTTTGTCTAGATCCTTGTTTTTGTATTTTTCCTTCAGCAAGAGTAACCTAACTGTATTTTCTGTAACAGTGCTTTTATTGTCTCTTGAATTATCTGTTATAGTAGGAAGTTGTAGGAGTTTCTGTAAAAAAATTCACCACTATTTTGTGGTATATGTGTGTAAGAAGACCTTTGCTCAGCCCAACTGCTACTCAGCTTAATCATCAAGCATAAACGTAAAGATAGATTGTCTGAGAGGAAAATCGTATTATTCGTCAGATTAGTCATTTTAAAAGTGAGGGAAACCACCACTCTTTTTTTAAACATTGGTTTCACTAGAAAATACTTCCTTAGAAAATATTATGATATTGAAAATAGTGTTACATTTTGTCTGCTTACATCTCGACAGAAGTACAAAATTAATCATCTTTCTATTAGTTTAATCTTGACTTGTAACCTCAGTACCTGCAATAAAAATGTCAGCTTTTTTTTAATTAACTAAAAAAATGGTGATGGTTACTGTCATGAAAACCACAATATCTCCATACTGATATTGTCAGAGTTTCAGAAATGTTTAGTTTCACAATTTGTAAGCGACAAAAAAAGAAATACATGAGGGTAATTTACTACAGTAGTTGAGAATCTTACATAGTTACATAGTCTGTCTGAAAAAAAAAGACAACCAATGGAAAAAACTAAATCAAAAGTGATAGAAAACCTCTATATACACAATCTTAAACCCACAGTTGATCCAGAGGCAAAACCCCCCAATAAAGCATGATCCAATTTGCTCCAGTGGGGGGGGGGGGATCCTTCTTGATCCCCCCTGGAGACAATCCCTGGATCAACTACCTTTAAAGGTTAGTATCCAGTTATATTGTGTACATTAATCTACCACGCTGGCCAAAACTAGTTCTTCAGTGAGTCTAATCCATATTTTTACAGCTCTAAGTCCCCGTACACACGACCGGTTTTCTCGGCAAAATTCAGCAAGAAACTCGATGGGAGACGTATTCTGCCGAGAAAACCAGTCGTGTGTACACTTTTTCGCCGAGAAACCCGTCGGGAAACTCGTCGAGCCAAAAAGAGAGCATGTTCTCTATTTCCTCGTTGGGCAATGGGAACATTTGGCTCGACGAGTTTTCTGACAGCCGAACAAGGAACTCGACGAGCCCGTCGAGTTTCTCGGTCGTGTGTACGGGGCCTAAGGCCTTGTACACACGATGGTGTGTGGGCCCCATCGGTCCGTTATCCTTCGGTCGAAAAATTTAGAACTTGCTTTAAAATTCAACCGATGGACGCCTAACCGATCGGTCAAAACCGACAGTTACAATGCAAAAGCATCGATTAAAAGCCCGTGCATGCTCAAAATCAAGTCGACGCATGCTTGGAAGCATTGAACTTCATTTTTCTCAGCACGTCAATGTGTTTTACGTCACCGCGTTGGACTCGATCGTTTTTTTAACTGATGGTGTGTAGGCACATCAGACCATCAGTCAGCTTCATCGGTTAACCGATGAAATGGTCCTTCAGTCAGTTCTCATCAGATGGACTGATCGTGTGTACAGGGCTTAAAACACAAAAAAAAAAACATAGTATCAAGCGCTCTCCCCATTGATATCTCTATAGACCATAAACAAAGGATAAAAGTTGGGAACAATAAAACTTCAAACTAATTTTGTGAAAATTAGAAAATGAGGAATATATAGTGCTCATATGGAATTACTATAGTCCATCAATTAAAAAGTCCACAGCACTGAATAGTGAAACGATGCTTTGCTTAGATGGCTGCCAGCTGACAGATGAAGCGATCTGTGAAGCAACAAGAAAAGAGACACAAAGCAGCGCCCTCTGAGCGTAGCAAGTGTGTTTAATATTGGGAATGTTTAAAAGACATATGAATCACCTACTCACATGTCTGATGTAGGTAAACAGCATAGTACATTGTAAGGGGTTCATCCGCGGGGGTCCCGGAGAAGACGAGATGTCCTCACGCTGACATGTGGTGTCCTGATCCGTACTGCAGCGTCGATGGGAACCAAAAGAGCCCTCGGAACTGAAGTGCGCAGTGCAGGTCTCCACTGTGTGCAGCTGTGGCTGCCGACTTCACATCCGGGCGCGGGAGGTGCACGCGTTCGAGGCTTTCCAGTCTCTTCTTCAGGCATAGACTATGCCTGAAGAAGAGACTGGAAAGCCTCGAACGCGTGCACCTCCCGCGCCCGGATGTGAAGTCGGCAGCCACAGCTGCACACAGTGGAGACCTGCACTGCGCACTTCAGTTCCGAGGGCTCTTTTGGTTCCCATCGACGCTGCAGTACGGATCAGGACACCACATGTCAGCGTGAGGACATCTCGTCTTCTCCGGGACCCCCGCGGATGAACCCCTTACAATGTACTATGCTGTTTACCTACATCAGACATGTGAGTAGGTGATTCATATGTCTTTTAAACATTCCCAATATTAAACACACTTGCTACGCTCAGAGGGCGCTGCTTTGTGTCTCTTTTCTTGTGTACAGGGCTTTACTGTGAAGAAGCCTTTCTGTATGTGAAGGTTAAATCTCTTTCCTGACGCATTCATGGCAGCACACACTGGGTTGTGACTCCGCCCCCACAACCTGACAGGATTGGTTAGCTATAAATTTGAAGGGGAGACGCCCCGCACCATTCTCTTTTTTTATCCTCACCTGACAGATTGGACGAACAAGCAAGAAGCATGCCTCTTACCGCAGATCGCCCCAGCAGGTTCAGCCTCTCCTGTTTGGAAGTCCCTCCTGTACAGTCTCTAAATGAGCTTTATGGTGGGAACCCCCGTTCTGGTGGTCTCAGGGGCTCTGGAATTATACTGGCATCTGTAGCAAGCTTTAAAGAAGCTTCAAATCTCGCAGTGGCCCCCACTTTCGCTCTGTCTTTCCTTCCAGTGCAGTGTGTGCTTCCACAAAGGTATTTGTATCATTACATTTGCCACCTAAGGTTAGTCCATTTTGTACCTTTGCCTGCCTGTTGTTTTTTTCTCAGCTCTGCTGAGCCCTGTGGTTCCTCTGACACCCCATACTCTCGGGGTCACCGCCGCGTACCCCTCAGCGCTCTGCGCATGCACGCAGCTCAGTGATGATGCCGCCGGTCTCCTCTGCCCTCTTCCAAATGGCGGCGCCGTTTAAAAAAAAAAAAAAAAAGGAAACACTCCTATCGCTCTGTAGTTCTGGCTGCAGTCCTGCTGCTCTGCTCTACTCAGAGTGAAGATTGCACCAGGTGTGTGCAGGCTCGTCCCAGTTCAGCCTGGGCCAATTGATTACACAAAAAAAAAAAAAAAAACAAAAAAAAAAAAAATAGGAACAAATAGGATAGAAGATATAATACATTTATATATTAATTTATAACATATTATAGGAGAAAGTATATCCATAATTAAACAATTAATATAATCCAAAAAATAAAAAATAAAATAAGGATAGATATATGTATATAAATCATTATATTTAATAAATATAAATGTTGGGGGGGGGACATATTGTAATGTTTTCCCTTCTCTCTTTTTTCCCACCTTTCCGGGCTGTCTCCCTGCTATCCTCATGGGGGCCACTGCCCTCGCAGACCACCATCAGCTGACCAGGTATAGAGGCCGTCCAGAAGGTGGTAAGTAGAGAAGAGACAAAAAAGAGAGCTTGGCCACTGACGCTACAGTTTTGGTAGCCCTATCGGGTCAAAAGACGCAAGTTTGCGGCACAGAGGGAGATTCTAGCCATGCTTCCGGCAGAAGGCGCAAGAAGTCACTCAAGGTTACCCTCTTGCTTTCTTCAATCAAGGCATAGCCGCTCGCGTCACAGCCACTCCTGTCATAGTCGGTCCCACCGCAGACAATTACCTTCATCCCAGATGGAGCTATCTTACCCGCACCACAGCAAATGTTTGCCAAATATGCGGGGCGCCAGCCTTGCCAGGGGAATTGGCCTGCCGCTCGTGCTTCATTGAAGTAACCAAGGATTCAGAGGCCAGAGTATATACTAAGCTCCTAGGAGAATCGCACAGGGATCAATTGTGGGCGATCCTTCCCCAAGCACATCGCCCAGCACCCGGCCGTTACGCCAGGCTGCAAAAACCCTCTCTAAGAATGAGGAGTGTGAGCAGGCGTCGGACTGTCTCTTCTTTAGTTGAACCATTTGCCCATTCAGTCGAGGAAGCGATCGGCTGGGAAGGGGTTATGGCAGAACCTCTGAAGGTTCAGAAATATTTCCTGGTGCTGAAAAGGGGGCCCTGAATCATTTCCCTTCATCAAAGAGCTGGAAAACCTCATAAAGGATGAGTGGGGGAGATCGCATAAGCGGCCCAGTATGAGCAACAAGTTTGCAGATTGTACCCCTTGTGGGAGTCTAGGATCAATTCTTTGATCAATGCAACTACGGTCGATTCATCTTTAATGCGACTCGCTAGAGACGTTTCTCTACCGATTGAAGATGCAGTTACCATCCGGGACGTTCTTGATCGTAAAATCAATATAGAACTGAAGAAAGCCTGCTCCACGACAGGAGACGCTAGTAGGCCGGCTATCACCACGGCGGCAGTAGCTAAAACTATCGCTGCATGGGCGGCTAACATTGAGAATTCCATTCTAGAAGGAGCCGACCAGGGGAAGATATTCTCCTCCCTGCAGGGAAATTAAGTTGGCTTACGGCTCCTGAGGGGGCGACTTCATGACTGGGAAGAGCCTTATGGCTGAGACCCTGGATAGCGGAGACAGCATCAAAATCTACTGGTGCAAAACTCCATATGGCGGCTCAAGTGTATTTGGCACAAAGATGGACTTGGTCATCTCCAAGGTTACCGGGGGAAAATCCGGGCTGATTCCCTCCGATAGGAGACCAGAGCCCCAGAAGGGCCCCGCTTACAGACGCGATCTTCCTGTCAAGTACAGGGATGCTAGATCCTACCGTCCCGGCAGGAAATTTAGGAGGGACTGGAATACTCGACCCTCCATGTATTTACAGTAAGCCAAGGCTATCACAGCCGGGGAACAGCAGAAGTCCTTTTTGAGGGTCCGTCTGCCCACCCAGCTCAGGTGGGCACCAGACTCAAGAGATTCGCTCGGATATGGGCAACTCGTATAACAGATTCATGGACACTATCCTCTATCAAGACCGGTCACAATTGGAAATTCATGGGCACATTGCCAGGGAACACATTCCAGCCTACCAAGTACCTCCACACCAGAAAGGGAGGGGGTTTTATTCCCCTTTATTTCTGGTACAAAAAAAAAAAAAACAGGGGATCTACGTCCAGTCCTGGACCTAAAGAGGTTCAACAGACGATCAAAATAGAGGCCCTCAGATTGGAAAAGCCTTCAGTCCATTTTGTTGACAGTGGACGTGGGAGACTGGATGCTATCTCCTAGATTTTTCGGACGTTTACCTTCACGTCCCGATCATCCCGCCTTCCAGAGGTCCCTTCGGTTCTCAATCTATCAATCTCATTTCCAATTTTGGTGCCCCCCATTCGGCATCGCCTCAGCACCCAGAGCATTCAGCAAGTCAGGGTGTTCCTAGGGGCAGAATAATATACCAGGTTGTACCGGATGCAACTCCCTCAAGAGAGGCTGAAGCCCTTACTCCAGAAGGTACAGAATCTGCTATCATCCAGACGTCTACTGTCAGAGCCTGCCTCAGTACCCGGGGGTCCATGTCAGCATTCATACCTTTGATACAGTGGCCCCTGTGACACATGCAAGTCTTACAGAACTCCTTTCTCAGGCAGTGGAATGGAACGTCAATACTCCAAACCATTCACATCCCGAACTGGGTAAAGCAATTAGTATGGTGGTGGACACACCCGTCCAACCTCAGGGAGTCCATTCCAATAGTTCCCCCAAGTCCAGAAGTAGTAACATCGAACGCCAGCCAGGGGGGATGGGGTCCACACTATCTAGACCAAGTAGCCCAAGGACAGTGGCACTTTCGGGCTCAGGGCATAGTGTCAAATATTTTAGAGCTCAGAGCAGCCTTTCAGGCTCTCCTGGCCATTGCGCCTCTTCTAGAGGGGAAGAGTGTCCTGATCAGGATGGACAACAAGTAGCGGTGTCATGTATCCAGATACAGGGGGGCATCAGGAGTCGCACGCTTCAAGAGGAAGCTTGCCCATATTGGAAAGGGCACAAGTGCACCTGTTAGATCTATGGGCAGTGTATGTCCCGGCAACACAGAATTCGTTGGCCAACTACCTAAGCCGAGAGACACTTTCAAACAACGAATGGTCCCTGAACCAACAGGTATTCTCCATTCTTACGAAAACTTGTGGAATACCAGAAGTCGACCTAGCGGCCACGCCAAAGAACTCCAAGTGTCAGAGGTTCCTGTCCAGAGCTCACTTTCCATCAGCCGAAGGGACAAACTGCCTAGCTCTTCCATGGAGCTTCGAGCTGGGGTACATTTTTCTTCCAACTTCTCGGATTACAAGATTCCTGTCCCGACTTCGGAGGTCCTCAGCCACGGTTATTGTACTAATACCGTTACGACCGAGGAGGCCAGGGTTTACGACCCTGCTACAACTAGGTACGCGGCCTCCAATACATCTTCCAGTAACCTGGGATCTCATACATCAGAGGCAATTCTTCCATCCAGCCCAGAGAAGCTGCATTTGCCAGCTTGGAAGTTGAGAGGGCTAGGTTAGGGGAACTAGGATACTCTCAGGAGGTAATATCAACCTTATTACAAGCTCTAAGGAGCTCCACTGATGTCACCTATACTAGGATCTGGGAGAGGTTCGTGTCGTCGCAGCAAAGAGATTGGAATCCCATCTCAAATTCTTGAATTTCTTCAGTCAGGGCTTAACAAGGGCCCGGGCCCGGGTACCCTGAAGGTGCAAGTATCCGCCCTTTCAGCATGACGGGTACTAGATGGGCTCTTCATCATCCGGTCACTCTGTTCCTCAGGGCCTGCGTAAGATCAGACCACCTAGGAGGCCAGCCTTTCCAAAAGGGGATCTCTGTGTAGTACTCGAGGCCCTGTCCAATCCACCCTTTTCTCCATTCAACTTAGTCTCACCGTGGAACCTAGCTCTGAAGATGGCTTCCCGTATTGCGATCACCTCAGCTAAGAGGACGTCGGAGATACAAGCACTTATGGCTACGGAACCCCTATTTAGTGTTCTCCCCTGACAGAGTGGTTCTGAAGCCCTCAGACCATTTTTATCCAAGGGTAACTTCCTCCTTTCATTATAACCAGGACATCGTCCTTCCATCTTTTACTAATGAGAGGGGCGAGTCCCATGACTAGGATGTCAAGTCTACCATCTCCAGTTACTTCACAGCTACATCTCAGGAAGACGGATTCTGTCTTAATTATCCCACACGGGAGCAGACGAGGTCAGCCAGCTACCTCCCGTACCATTACCTCTTGGTTGTTAGTGCTATCGCGGAGACCTATTCCATCCAGCAACTTACGACTCCTAAAGAGCATTAGGGCTCATTCGACAGGAGCAGTGGCCACTTCTTGGGCAGCATTTTGCGGGATTTCACCGGAAACCATAGGTAGAGCAGCAACTTGGTCTTCCCAACACATCTTAATTTCTCACTACAGAGTGGATTCTGCTCTCCTGGCTACCGTCGACTTTGGCAGATCTGTTCTTAGAGCCAATTCCTCAGCGCTATAGAGAATAAATATTACTGTTTTCTTGCACCCTCCCGACTGGCGAGTTATTTCCCAGTGTGTGCTGCCATGAATGCGTCAGGAAAACGGAAAATTGTATACTCACCTTTCCGTAATTTTCCTTTCCTGACGCATCTTCATGGCAGCACACAGATGCCCGCCCTATTGTTTTATGATGATATATACAGAGAATGGTGCGGGGCGTCTCCCCTTCAAATTTATAGCTAACCAATCCTGTCAGGTTGTGGGGGCGGAGTCACAACCCAGTGTGTGCTGCCATGAAGATGCGTCAGGAAAGGAAAATTACGGAAAGGTGAGTATACAATTTTCCGTTTTTCCTCCAGATGTATAGAGTGCCTCTTGTCCTCTGTAATGATCTGAAAGTAAATAACTCTATAGCAAGTTCTCCCAGGAGAGAATAAATTCAGTTCTGCTAACGAGCAGCACAGTGGCAAAGTGGTTAGCACTCCCGCCTAGCATGGTGGTCATTGGTTTGAATCTCAACAATGGCACTACCTGCGCAGAGTTTGCATGTCCTCCTTGTGCCTATGTGGGTTTCCTCCCACACTCCAAAAACATGCTGGTAGGTAAATTGGCCTTAGTATGTGTGTGTATGAATGTGAGTTAGAGACCTTAGGTTGTAAGCTCTTGGGGGTTAGGGACTGATGTGAATGTACGTACATGTATGTAAATTCATGGCGCTATAGAAGTACCTGTAATAAAGAAATACTCTTTCCTCAAAGCTTATGTTTGAGGACTACCTTTTATTTGTTTTGTTGCCTTTCTCCGCACTCACAAGTTATCCAAAATCCTTTCTGTGAATTGGTGCCCAAAACTGAACTGCATATTCTAGATGAGGTCTTTCTGAAATCCATACCTTTTTTAATCTGTTGCCACTCAGCCTATGGCCAAATGACGCCAGAGGTCTGCCTCTCGTCGATCCGGGTGGACGTCATATGACGACCTCCCGGATCGCACCTCACGCGCAAGCGATATGTTACTGGCTGTCTCCACGGGATACAGCTGATGACTGATCACTGAACTAGATGCACTTGTATCTTTTTTCAACCTGGCTGACTATGTAACTGCACCAGCCTGCTACTGGTACCATGTGATAGCTGTAACCAATCACAGCAGGTCACATGACAGATGTAAACAATGGATGGCTTCCATTCAAGCCATCCATTGTGTACAATTGTGTTGCTAGCTGTGATTGGTTACAGTGATCACATGGTACAGACTGGGCCAACCACAGCTCATCATAACAAAACAAACTTGAATTGATTTCATTCAATAAAATGCTTGCACATAGCAATGAAATGTATTGTCATAAGCAAACAGTGTGTAAAAAATAAAAATACTGATCACTTCCCCAGAGTAGTATGTTACTATGGTAACAATATATTGCTCTGGTCAAAGTGTGTTAAAAAAAAATATTTTATATATATATGTGTATATACATATATATATATATATATATATATATGAACAAACTGCAATAATTAACAAAATAGGCAGAAAACTGTATTGAGCCCAAAAGCAAACATTTAATATATTGCAGCTTACTAATTCTTAGATGTGATGGCTGTATTCATTTTCTTTGTTGCTGTATATACAGTATCTCACAAAACCCCTCACATTTTTGTATATATTTTATTATATCTTTTCATGTGACAACACTGAGGAAATTACACTATTCTACAATGTAAAGTAGTGAGTGTACAGCTTGTATAACAGTGTCAATTTGCTGTCCCCTCAAAATAACTCAACACACAGCCATTAATGTCTAAACCGCTGGCAACAAAAGTGAGTACACCACTAAGTAAAAATTTTCAAATTGGGCCCAATTAGCTATTTTCCGTCACCAGTGTCATGTGACTCGTTAGCGTTACAAGGTCTCAGGTGTGAATGGGGAGCAGGTGTGTTAAATTTGGTGTTATCGCTCTCACTGTCTCATGCTTATGTATACTTTATGTATACATTCGAAATTGCATGCTCTGCTATGTGTTTTAGACAAATAAACGCATCCATATTACACTGTCTTATCTCTGAGTTCTCTCATGCATACCTCATTTAAAGTCATTTAACCGCTTAACGACCGCTGCATGTACATATACGTCGGCAAAATGGCACGGGCAGGCAGAACGACGTGCCCGCACGTCGCTGCCTTTCCGCGGGTCGGGGATCCGATCGGGACCCCCCCCGGTACATGCGGCGGTCGGTAAGCCTCAGGGAGCGATCCGGGATGAGGGCGCGGCTATTCGTTTCTAGCCGCCCCCTCGCGATCGCTCCCCGGAGCTGAAGAATGGGGAGAGCCGTATGTAAACACGGCTTCCCCGTGCTTCACTGTGGCGGCTGCATCGATCGTGTGATCCCTTTTATAGGGAGACACGATCGATGATGTCACACCTACAGCCACACCCCCCTACAGTTGTAAACACACACTAGGTGAAGCATAACTCCTTCAGCGCCCCCTGTGGTTAACTCCCAAACTGCAACTGTCATTTTCACAATAAACAATGCAATTTAAAAGCATTTTTTGCTGTGAAAATGACAATGGTCCCAAAAATGTGTCAAAATTGTCCGAAGTGTCCACCATAATGTCGCAGTCATGAAAAAAATCGCTGATCGCCGCCATTAGTAGTTTTAAAAAAAATAATAATAAAAATGCAATAAAACTATCCCCTATTTTGTAAACGCTATAAATTTTGCGCAAACCAATCGATAAACGCTTATTGCGATTTTTTTTACCAAAAATAGGTAGAAGAATATGTATCGGCCTAAACTGAGGAAAAAAAAATGTATATATGTTTTTGGGGGATATTTATTATAGCAAAAAGTAAAAAATATTGCATTTTTTTCAAAATTGTCGCTCTATTTTTGTTTATAGCGCAAAAAATAAAAACCGCGGAGGTGATCAAATACCACCAAAAGAAAGCTCTATTTGTGGGAAAAAAAGGACGTCACTTTTGTTTGGGAGCCACGCCGCACGGCGCAATTGTCTGTTAAAGCGACGCAGTGCCGAATCGCAAAACCTGGCCTGGGCATTTAGCTGCCTAAAGGGTCTTAAGTGGTTAAAGTCCCAAACCCCTCCTCTTCTTTACAAATAACAGGGATGGAGTTATATGTTCACATATTTCTCATTTAAAGTCCCAAAACTTTTTTTCTCACTGTCTCATACTGGTCACTGGAAATTCAACTTGGCACCCTATGGCAAAGAACTCTCTGAGGATCTTAAAAAAAGAATTGTTGCTCTACATGAACATGGCCTAGGCTATAAGAAGATTGCCAAGACCCTGAAACTGAGCTGCAGCACGATGACCAAGACCATACAGCGGTTTAACAGGACAGGTTCCACTCAAAATAGGTCTTGCCATGGTCAACCAAAGAAGTTGAGTGCACGTGCTCAGCATCATATCCAGAGGTTGTCTTTGGGAAATGGAGTGCTGCCAGCATTGCTGCAAAGGTTGAAGGGGTGGGGGTCAGTCTGCAAGGCCGGACTGGGAATAAAAACCAGCCCTGGAAAAAATGTCATACCAGCCCCATAACATTATTATACCAGCCCAACAGCATAACGTCATTATTTTCTTGTTCATAAAAAGGAAAACCATGCATTTTAAAACTAATTTGAAGAGGGTATTATATATAGATAAGACAGATATAAAAGCACATAGGGCTATAAAATATATATATATATATATATATATATATATATATATATATATATATATATATATATATATATATATATAAAACGGCAAATTCCAGTTAAAAGTGGTAAAAGGGGGACACCTGAGACACTGGGAATGTGGGGGGGGACTCTGATGACCAGAGACGACCTTTCCACAGAAAGAATACACTAAGGCAATGCTGTATCCTGGCCTAGGGCAGCACTTTGCAGGGGGGCAGCACGGACAGTGTCCCCGCCGGATTGCGCTACACTGTTGGGCAAATTAGTTTAGCACCCCCATAAATCGGCCGCACTGCTTCCAGTATGTGGGCGGTTGGCATTCCCTGTCCATTGCAGAGATTTCCCTTCACTTCCTGCCCCATAGTCAAACAGGAAGTGAGAGGAAATCTATGCAAATTAAGGGAATCCATTGCCCCCCCCCCCCCAGGCCAACAGAACTAGTGTTCTGCAAGGGGTGTGGCCTTGACAGGAAGGGGTGGGTCATATTTAAATAAGGGGGTGCACAAGTTTAGTCAGGCCTAGGGCAGCACAAAACCTAAATACACCCCTGCACTAAGGTAAGGGGGGGGTTACTGATATAAGGGGGAAACCTTTTATATCAGTGCCCCCTTACATTATTGTATTCACTCCCCCCTTACATCAGTGACACCCCTCAGACTGGCCTGGCGGTGCTGTCACTGACCTCCTCTCAGGTGCACCTTGCAGGGCTCAGTCGGCTCCAGCTTGGTGGCTCTGGTTTTCCTATAGTCACTTCTCCACAGTTCACACATGTCTGACTTCTACCATGACCCCCATCCCGGCGGTGCTCCCATTCTTGACTCCTCTCCAGACTCCCTTTAGAGACTGCAGACATGATATAAGACAAGAGATGGTTAGAGACTGGAGACATGATATAAGACAAGATGGTCAGAGGCTGCGGACATGATACAAGAGATGGTTAGAGGCTGCGGGCATAGTACAGGAGATGGTCAGAGGTTGCAGGCATGATACAGGAGATGTCAGAGGCTGCGGGTATGGTACAGGAGAAGTCAAGATGTCAGAGGCTGCGGGCATGGTACAGGAGATGTCAGAGGCTGCGGGCATGGTACAGGAGATGTCAAGATGTCAGAGGCTGCGGGCATAGTACAGGAGATGTCAGAGGCTGCGGGCATGGTACAGGAGATGTCGGAGGCTGCGGGCATGGTACAGGAGATCAATGCAGCCTCACCAGTGCCCATAACTGCAGTCTTAGGCCTTGTACACACGGCCGAGGAACTCGACGTGCCAAACACATCGAGTTCCTCGACCAGTTCAGTCCTGGAGCCGCCGAGGACCTCGGCGGGCCGAGTTCTCCCATAGAACAACGAGGAAATAGAGAACATGTTCTCTATTTCCTCGCCAAGGTCCTCGTCGGCTTCCTCGGCCGAAAGTGTACACACGGCCGGGTTTCTCGGCAGAATTCAGCCAGAAACTCGGTCGGAAGCTGAATTCTGCCGAGGAAACTGGTCGTGTGTACGGGGCCTTACTGTGCCTGTCATTGCAGCCTTACCGTGCCCACAATTGCAGCAAAAAAAATTGGCAAAAAAAAAAAAAATCCCATAGTTTGTAGACACTATGGGCCAGATTCACAAAGAGATACGACGGTGTATCTACAGATACACCATCGTATCTCTGATTTTTACTGGTCCTATCTATGCACCTGATTCATAGAATCAGATACGCATAGATAGGGCTAAGATCCGACAGTGTCACACTGTGTTACACTGTCGGATCTTTTTTTAAATTTAAAAATGGCGCCGGGGGCGTTCCCGCTGATTTACGATAAATAATATGTAAATCAGCAAGATACGCAAATTCACGAACGTACGCGGACCCGTCGCAGTGTTCTTACGTCGTTTCCGTAGCGCGGTACCCGTCGTATACTTACCCTTTCTAAAAGCAGGGGTAAGTATTGTTAAGTATGGCCGTCGTTCCCGCGTCGAATTTGAAATTTCCTACGTCGTTTGCGTACGCCGATTCACGAACACGCGCGTCGCAAGTCCCGCTCACTTCGCAACCACTGACGTCCTATTGACGTCAGTGGGAGCAATGCACGCCGGGAAATTCCCCAGACGGCGCATGCGTATTTAAATCGGCGCGGGAGCGCGCCTGATTTAAATAGTACACCTCCCCAGCCGCGGAATTAGAATTCCGCCGGGGGAGTTAGGATCCGCCGTCGCAAGTTTGGAGGTAAGTGTTGTGAATTTGACACTTTCCTCACAAACTTGCGAGGGCGGATCTTAAAACACATAGGTTACACGGATCTAAAGATCCGCTAACCTTTGTGAATCTGGCCCTATAACTTATGCGCAAACCAATCAATTTATGCTTTTTGTAATTTTGTTTACCAAAAATATGTAGCAGAATACATATTGGCCTAAATTGATGAAGACATTTTTTGTTGGTATGTTTTATAGCAGAAAGTAAAAAATAATGGGGCAGATCCTCAAAGAAATTACGCCGGCGTATCAAGAGTAATTTCAAATTTGGCGCGTCGTATCTTTGTTTTGGTATCCACAAAACAAGATACGACGGCATCTGTGTTAGATCCGACAGGCGTACGTCTTCGTACGCCGTAGGATCTTAGATGCAATTTTTCGGCCTCCGCTAGGTGGCGTTCCCGTCGTAATCCGCGTTGAGTATGCAAATTAGCTATTTCCGACGATCCACGAACGTACGACCGGCCGTCGCATTTTTTTACGTCGATTCCGTTCGGCTTTTTCCGGCGTATAGTTAAAGCTGCTATATGGTGGTGTTCTCAATGTTAAGTATGGCCGTCGTTTCCGCGTCTAATTTTGACGTTGTTTGCGTAAGTCGTCCGTGAATGGGGCTGGACGCCATTTACGTTCACGTTCAAAACAATGACGTCCTTGGGACGTCATTCGGAGCAATGCACCCTGGGATTTTTTTATGGACGGCGCATGCGCAGTTCGTTCGGCGCGGAGACGCGCTTCATTTAAATGAAACGCGCCCCCTACACGCCCAATTTGAATTCCGCCGCGAGAGATACACTACGCCGCCGTAACTTACGGCTGCGAATTCGTTGAGGATTCAAACCAACTTAAAGTAAGTTTCAGCGGCGTAGCGTATTTGACATCTGCGCCGGGCGCAGCGTATGTATGTGGATCTGCCCCTATGTTTTTTTTTCAAAATTGTTGGTCTATTTTTGTTTATAGCGCAAAAAATAAAAACCGTAGTGGTGATCAAATACCACCAAAAGAAAGCTCTATTTGTGCAAAAAAAGGGGCATACATTTTTTTTGGGAACAGAGTCGCACAATCACTCAATTCTATTTTCTCCATCAGTTCATTCCCCAGTAATTACCTTTTGTATCACCTGAACGCGTCCGTGGGTCAGAGCACCAGCAAAGCCCTGCCCCCTCCCTCCCTGCACACAGACTCACCCACCTATGTGTCTACACAGCCACCTTCACCTGCTTCCCATCACTGGAGCACCCACATAGGCAGTGGCGGTGCTGCGCATGAATTGTATAATAATTGTCCTGTCTGCCCTCATTGGTGTAAAGTGCTTCGCAAACTGTTGATAAAATTATAAAACCTGTACAGTAAATAAATTGATTGTTTATTAAAGTGTGTGTGCGGACACCCCAAGTTCCTTTCATCGGTGTACTACACAGACAGTTGCGTTTGTCCTTAGCAAAATAAATAAAATAAATAAATAAAAATAAATACATACAAAAATAAATGAATACACACATAAACAAATAAAAATAAAAGTCACACATAAATAAATCCAAATAAATACATACAAAAATAAATAAATACACATAAATATATAATAGTAAAAAAAATCCAAATATCTCATGAACAAGCCACTCTCTGAACGACCTACTGTCACAACTAGGGTTGCCAACTCATCCCTTTAAAACAGAACACATATTAATTACACAGGTTCTGAGGCTAATTTAATGCAAATAAGGCACCAAGTGAGTTTAATTACCTCCTTAATCAGCCACAGAACCTGTGTAATTAATATGTGTTCTGTTTTAAAGGGATGAGGTGGCAACCCTAGTCACAACAGATCATCCACCTTTGGCAAGTAAATATTCCCCCTGCCCCTCTCCTCCATGCGCAGCACCGCCACTGCCTATGTGGGCGCTCCGCTGCAGTGATGGGAAGCAGGTGAAGGTGCTGTTTTTTGTTGTGTAGACACATAGGTGGGCGAGTCTGTGTGCAGGGAGGGAGGGGGCAGGGCTTTGCTGGTGCTCTGACCTGCGGACGCCTCTCCCTCGGTTTAAAGTTGTTGCCACCTCTCAGGGAAGTGGCCTGTCACTGTCGGCAACAGGCGAGGGATCGGGACCTACCTCCGACCGTCTCCCGGCGACTATGCTGCTATCTCAACCTTCCCTCAGCAGGCCACGCTGCCTGTGACAAAGTCCCACCCTCCTCCTAGACCTGCTCTTGTGATAGACAGAACACTACGTCTATCACATGAGCTGGTCTAGGAGAAGGGTGGGACTTTTGTCACAGGCAGCGTGGCCGAACTTTTCACAATGAACTCCGTGCCTCAGTGCCTGCTGTGTGTGACAGGAGGAGGGAGAGGAGCGGGGCAGCCACGGCTTAGCTCAACCTGCCTCAGAGCAGGTAACCTACCAGGAAATCTTCCGGTATCCCGGTAGACCAGTCCGGCCCTGTCAGTTTGTCAGTGCTCAGACCATACGCCGCACACTGCATCAAATTGGCCTGCATGGCTGTCGTCCCAGAAGGAAGCCTCTTCTAAAGATGATGCACTGGATTACTGGAACCATGTCCTGTGGTCTGATGAGACCAAGATAAACTGATTTGGTTCAGATGGTGCGGCAACAGGTGAGGAGTACAAAGACAAGTGTGTCTTGCCAACAGTCAAGCATGGTGGTGGGAGTGTCATGGTCTGGGGCTGCATGAGCACTGCCTACACTGGGCAAGACGAAGCTACGCCAGTGCGCATGGCGAAACGCGTTGACGTCACCTAAACAACGTGATCACGTGACCCCGGAAGTTTGTTCGGCTGGACGGAGGACGGAAGCCTACGGGCATCCGCATCGGATGGATGGTCTTGGTCGACCTGTAAGCGGCGCCTGATGCCGGGAGCCGTCATACGGCACAAGAGGAGACCTTAAGTGGATTACTATCAACGGATGAACGCACCTCACAGAACCTGGTACGGCATGTCACTGATGTGACAACTGCACATCGCAATAAACCAGCCAGCAATAAGTAGAGCACCAGAGTGGACCTGACAAAAGCTGCATCTCATGGATGGATTTATCCCACTAACTCCACAAGCAGCGGACTGGTAATGTATTAGCCTCCCTTCTATGGGACGGCCAGTCATGTCATCTCGCTACACTCTTACCAGCTGCTATCTTTGAGTCTGGTGTTTGGTTTAGTACACTAATACGGGTTGGACTTCTTTCTGTGCATGAATGATCCCGTTTCTCCTCTGCTGGCACACCAATTTTTATTGCCTAGTACGTGTTCATTTTCCTGGACTAACCACTGGTATGTTTACATATACTAATCAATACTAGGCAATTTATCAGTGCTCTCCTACATGTCACATTGACAAATGATCAATATCCAGTTGTTCAATACAATTCTTTCTTCACTAATTATTATAATTTAATTTCAATTATTGCTAAAACTTCTGAATACTGAACTCTTTGTGAACTAACAAACCATCAAGCGCAAAGTCGACCAACAATATGTGCATGATTCGTGCATATCCACCCCAACCCACCTAACCCTCCTACCTCCTGTCCTCCACCATGCCAGTGTTCAGCCCCATCATTTATTATTGACACTCTATTGATCTTGCAGAGTGGATAATCATTGTATTTTTTCTTCTATCCCACCATTTGATTACTGCACTAAAATTCATATACTTTTGAGTGTCAATACATGATCGGTCTGAACACCACGTGTCCGGATCACGTTTTTTGTTAAATGTTTGTCTCTGTCTTGTCCATTAATTTTTAGTGTTTATCTGAATTTTTAAGGTAGCCACATTCAATTTATCTTTATGGCAACCTAGTACCTATTATGTAACTTGTAATATTTAATGCCTATTTTTCATATTTTTGATACAAATAAATTTACTAAAATGTATCTTTGTCCTTACCATTGATCACTACAGTGTTGCCTATAGTAATCCCTTTAAGCCTTATTGGCTGATTTCCTCCCTTTCACTCAATTCTCCCATTCTTTCTTCTAAATTTCCCCTACCCCGTTTTCATCCTATTTACTTTGTTACTACACTGGGGGGGCTACAGTTAATTTGAGTGAACCATGAATGCCAACATGTACTGCGACATACTGAAACAGAGGATGTTCCCCCCACTTCGGAGACCGGGCAGCAGGCCAATATTCGAACATGATAATGTCCCATAACACTGACCACTGCCCTGAAGCTAGCATGTCTCCAGACCTAAACCCTATTGAGCATCTGTGGGTCATTCTCAAATGAAAGTTGGAGGAGTTCAAGGTCTCTAACATCCACCAGCTTCATGATGTCGTCATGGAGGAGTGGAAGAGGACTCTAATGTCAACCTGTGAAGCTCTGGTGAACTCCATGCCCAAGAGGGTTAAGGCAGTGCTGGAAAAATAATAGTGGCAAATGTACATTGTTATACAAGCTGTACACTACTTTACATTGTAGCAAAGTTTCATTTCTTCAGTGTTGTCACATGAAAAGATATAATAAAATATTTACAAAAATGTGAGGGTTGTGCTCACTTTTGTGAGATACTGTGTGTATATATATATATATATATATATATATATATATATATATATATAGACAAACACACACTGAGCAAAATTATAAACGCAACACTTGTTTGCGCTGAACTCAAAGATCTACGACATATTCCATGTACACAAAAGGCCTATTTCCCTCAAATATTGTTCACAAATATGTCTAAGACCCCTTTCACACTATGCCGCCCATAGCGTCTGCGGTAAAAGGCCGCTATTTTAACCGCCGATTTGTGGCGCATTTCGACCGCTAGCGGGGCGCTTTTAACCCCTGCTAGCGGCAAAGAAAGGGTTAAAACTGCCCACAATGCGCCGCTACAACGGTGTATTGCCGGCGGTACGGCGACGCTGCCCATTGATTTCAATGGACAGGAGTGCATTAGGAGCGGTGAGTTCACCGCTCCTAATGCGCTCCAAAGAAGCTACTGGCAGAACTTTTTCTGACGCCCTGCCAGCGCACCGCTCCAGTGTGAAAGCCCTCAGGCTTTCACACTGGAGTAAATAGAGCAGCAGTTTAAGGGCGGATTGTAGGTGCTATTGTTAACGCTATAGCGCCTGCAAAACGCTCTCAGTGTAAAAGGGGTTTAAATCTGTGTTAGTGAGCACTTCTCCTTTGCCTAAATAATTTCACAGGTGTGCCTTAGCCTGCCACAATAAAAGGCCACTCTAAAATGTGCAGTTTTATCACACAGCACAATGCCAAAGATGTAGCAAATTTTGAGGGAGCGTGCAATTGGCATGCTGCCTGCAGGAATGTCCACCAGAGCTGTTGCCCTTGAATTGAATGTTCATTTCTCTACCATAAGCCACCTCCAAAGGCGTTTCAGAGAATTTGGCAGTACATCTAACCGGCCTCACAACCACAGACCATGTGTGACCACACAAGCCCAGGACCTCCACATCCAGCATCTTCACCTCCAAGATTGTCTGAGACCAGCCACCCGGAAAGCTGCTGCAACAATCGCTTTGCATTACCAAAGAATTTCTGCACAAACTGTCAGAAACCATCTCAGGGAAGCTCATCTGCATGATCGTCGTCCTCATCGGAGTCTCGACCTGACTGCAGTTCGTTGTTGTAACCGACTTGAGTGTACAGGGCAGATGGCAGAAAGCTTGTATGGCGTTGTGTGGGTGAGTGGTTTGCTGATGTCAACATTGTGGATTGAGTGGCCCATGGTGGCGGTGGGGTTTTGGTATGGGCAGACGTATGGTATGACAACGAACACAGGTGCATTTTATTGATGGCATTTTGAATGCACAGAGATACCGTGACGAGATCCTGAGGCCCATTGTTGTGCCATTCATCCACGACCATCACTTCATGTTGCACAGGTCACAATCAACAACCTGATCAACTCTATGTGAAGGAGATGTGCTGCACTGCGTGAGGCAAATGGTTATCACACCAGATACTGACTGGTTTTCTGGTCATACTTCTCCTATTAACCTCCTTAGCGGTAATCCCGAATCTGGCTTGGGGTGATTTTTTTATACCAAAAGCGGTATCCCCGAGCCAGACTCGGGGTTGCACTGCAGGATACAGGGGGAAGTTACTTACCTTGTCCCTGGATCCTGCCATGCGTCCCCGCTGTGTGTGCGGGCTCCTCCGCTGTGTCTCTTTGCTCGATTCACAGTGCCACCGAGCTCCGTTCCCTGCGACGTTACGACGCACGGGGACGGAGTTCGGCGCCAAATTATAAAAGTGAAAAACACAATACACATACAGAATACTGTAATCTTATAGATTACAGTACTGTATGTAAAAAATACCCCCCCCCCCCCCCTTGTCCCTAGTAAGCTGCCCAGTGTCCTGCATGCACTTTTATAAAATAAAAACGGTTCTTTCTGCCTGCAAACTATAGATTGTCCATAAAAACCAAAAAGTGTCCCTTTATGTCAAAAGTGGTTTTAGACCAGCTAGAAAACAGCGATAATAAATTATAATCACTTGCAGAATTGTGCGATAGTGATTTGTGGGGAAATTCGTCATCAAACAATAAAAATAATGATAGCGACAATTCTGCAACTGAGCAAATTTCAGTGTTTTTGATTTGATTACATTATTGAATAATTTTTATTACAATTACATTATTATTTGTTATAATTATTTATAGTTATTTATTATATTATAATTTATGATTTTGTTTTTCAAACTTTATCATACCCGAGATGTCTACTAGACTCTTGTTTGGACAGATTTAAGTGAGTTATTCCTAAGAATTGCAGGCCTACAAATTTCCATGCAAAATAATTGTACCGCTTTTGGTACAAAATTCCAGACATAATCATACCGCCAGGGAGGTTAATCACAGGAGTGCAGTTTGTTAATAGTTCATAAAAAAGCTTGATCATGGCAAACCTAAAATAAATGTCAGCAATGTGCCAGGATTCATATGAGAAAATTTCAATAATAGCTTCCTACCAGAACCAATCACATTTGAGGTAAATAATAGTCTTTCAGTTCAGTAAAAAACGTCTGAAACGTCTTATGGCGGCCATACACACTTCATCTTTTTTATGCGATTGTTGTGGGATTTGATCAATGTAGTTGAATCTGCAAGCAATCAAATATCTGTAACTTCCCTACCATTAAATTTAGACTCAGTTTTGTTCAGATTCTCTCAAACTCAGTCAATTGGCCAGGGAAGGAAATTATCAATCGTTTTGCAGAAATTGGAAGCACTGAGATACTTTGTTTATGAAAACGATTGTATTTCACTTTCACAATATGACAGTATATGCTAGAAAGCGAGATTCGATCATAAACTTATAATTGTAAGTTACAATGTTACAATTGTATCTTAAAGTAGAACTACAGCCAAAACTTTTTTTTTTCATTTTGGATAGAGTAGGGGAGGGTTATAACCCCTGTCCGATTTATTTTCAGCATCTGTATCCCATTTTGGAGATTTCCCTTAACCTCCCTGGCGGTCTTCCCGAGACTGACACGGGGTTAGATTTTCTTGCTACTATCGGTAACCCCGTGTCAGTCACGGGCTTGCCTCGCTAGATCCACAGGCACTTTTTACTTACCTTGTCCCTGGATCCAGCGATGCCACCGCGCTGTGTGAGCGAGCGGGACCTCGCTCGATTCACATAGTGCCTCCGTGTGACGCCGATCTCCGTTCCCTGCGACGTTACGACGCACGGGGACGGAGAACGGCGCCAAATTCAAAAACGTAAACAAACACTATACACACAGTATACTGTAATCTTATAGATTACAGTACTGTATGTAAAAAAAACACACCCCCCCTGTCCCTAGTGGTCTGCCCAGTGTCCTGCATGTCATTTTATATAATAAAAACCTTTTTTTCTCCCTGCAAACTGTAGATTGTCCATAGCAACCAAAAGTGTCCCTTTATGTCAAAAATAGTTTTAGATCAGCTAAAAAACAGCGATAATAAATTATAATCACTTGCAGAATTGTGCGATAGCGATTTGTGGGGAAATTCGTCATAAAAAAATAAAAGTAATGACAGCGACAATTCTGCAACTGAGCAAATTTCAGTGATTTTGATTTGATTACATTATTGAATAATTTTTATTATAATTATATTATTATTTGTTATAATTATTTATAATTATTTATTATATTATAATTTATAATTTTGTTTTTAAAAAAATGTAATACACGGGATGCCTATTAGAATCTTGTTTGGTCAGATTTAAGTGAGTTATTTCTAAAAATTACAGACCTACAATATAAAACGCCAAATTTCCTTGCAAATAATGGTACCGCTTTTAGCATGTTTTTTCTGAAAGAATCATACCGCCAGGGAGGTTAATTTCCTGTCCCATAGCCAAGCAGGAAGTGAGAGGAAATCTCTGCAAATCAAGGAAATTCCTTGGGGACCCCCAAGTCACCAGAACTAGTGTCCCTATTAGAAGATTTGCCCTCTATTACTTTTCTGAAGACAACCCAAAATTTGGGATTTTCTTTTACTTTCAATGAAAATTGTAAATAGGACAAATAGAGAGGGTGAATCTTCCTAACTGGGGCACATACAGCACTAAAAACGGACAGGTGTTATAATTCCTATCCACTCCATCCAAAACTAAAAAAAAAAGTTTTGCAATTGTGAATCCAATTCACTGTGTGTAACATATCGGTCAAATGGATTATCAATTTAGATCCATTACTGCTCACAGAAAAGATTATTCAGAAGGTAAATTGATCTGTTATTGAATTGTGTATGGTCATTGTTAGGCAAGTGATTTATGGTATAATTTTTCTTTTTTATAAGGTTTTGATAATCCTAAAAAATAAAATAACAGGCATCATCATTTCGAGACTAGTTCAGTTTGTCACTGTCCTTCTAATGTCTTCAGTCTCCTCCATCACTAAGCACAATGGGCCAGATTCAGGTACAAATACGTTATGCTGTGGCGGCGTAACGTATCCCATTTACGTTACACCGCCACAGGTTTACAGCGTAAGTGCCTGATTCACAAAGCTCTTACCTGTAAACTTGCGGCGGTGTAACGTAAATCCGCTCGGCGCAAGCCCGCCTAATTCAAATGAAGCGGGCACCATTTAAATTAGGCGCATTTCCGCGCTGAACGTACTGCGCATGCTCCGTCCGTAAAATTACCCGACGTGCATTGCGCTAAATGACGTCGCAAGGACGTCATTGGTTTCGACGTTAATGTAAATGGCGTCCAGCACCATTCACGGACGACTTACGCAAACTACGTGATTTTTAAAATTTCGACGCGGGAACGACGGCCATACTTAACATTGCTTAGAACACCTAGGGCTCAGCCCTAATTTAATGACGCGTATCTCGATGGAAACGACGGAAAGTTAGAGCGACAGGTAACGCGGACGTTCGTGGATCGCCGTAACTAGTCATTTGCATATTCTACGCCGACCACAATGGCCTCGCCACCTAGCGGCCGGCATAGAATTGCATCCTAAGATCCGACAGTGAAAGTCAATTACACCTGTCGGATCTTAGGGCTATCTATGCGGAACTGATTCTATGAATCAGCCGCATAGTTAGGACGGCTGGATCACAGAGATACGACGGCGTATCAGTAGATACGCCGTCGTATCTCTTTTGTGAATCTGGCCCAATATTCCCAAAGCATACGTTCCTGGGAATGGCAGTAAATGTAAGTGGGTGCTGCTGGAAACCGAAGACGTTCAAACAAGAAATGTCACCAGCACAGCAGGATCTCCAGAAAGGATCAAAAGCTTTTATGGACGATTACATCATAGTTACAGAAACAATAACAATGAAGGGGTCCTGTGAGGCTACAAAATGTTTCCTCTGTAACTATGATGGGACTGCTGAATAAAGCTTTGGACCCTTTCTGGAGATACTCGTGTGCTGGTGACATTTCTTGTTTGAATGTCCTCTATCACTTAGACCCCTTTCACACTGAAGCGTTTTACAGCGATTTATCGTTAAAAATAGCGCTCTTAAAACGCTCATAAAACGCTCTCCATGCATCTCAATGGACCCTTTCACACTGAGTCCTGCAAGCAGCATCTTTGGAGCAGCTTTTGAGCAATGAAAAAAAACGCTCCAAAAACGCCCCCCCTCCATTGAAATGAATTGAAAGCGCTGTAAAAACGCCTTACCCTTTCACACTGAGGCGTTGAACTGGCGGGGCGTTGAGAAAAGTCCAGCAAGCAGCATCTTTGGAGCAGCTTTTGAGCGCTGAAAAAAACGCTCCAAAAATGCCCCTCTCCATTGAAATGAATTGAAAAGCGCTGTAAAAACGCCTTACCCTTTCACACCAAGGCACTGCAAATATGCCCTAAAACTTTAGGGTCTTAGCAGTGCTTTACCAGCACATTGGGATTGCAGATGAGGCTTCGCTCGAATAACGCTGTAATAACGCTAGAAAAACGCTGTAATAACACTCGAAAAACGCTGTAATAACGCTGGAAAAACACTCGAATAACGCTGTAATAACACTCGAAAAACGCTCAAAAAATGCCCCAGTGTGAAAGGGGCCTAAGACACAAACGCTATCAATAAGGCTGTTCAAGAGAATTGATGATATGCAAAGTTCAGTATGCAAATCAGTCAATTCAATTTTATTTACCATAGTCAGACTCATTAGAAATGGTCTGCACCCAGTTGTGTTACAGTCTGAACATATCTACAATGTACAATGAAACAAGAAAAGCCGCTCCAGGTGAGTGAGTCTCTGGTTAATCCCCACACACACTAGTCAGGTGCTAGCCCAGCTTGCATGCTGTGTAACATAAGGACTAAAAGCTAATATTTGTGTGAAACGCATCTACCTTTTTGTCCCCTGCTCCATCTGTCAACCACTTGTCATATGAAGCTTCAATAAAAGGATTTTTGGAAGTGCAGCCATCCGGAATCATTTCCTTAGATAACTACAATGTAATTGATGTTTAAAAAAATATCCTTTACTTATTCAATTATACAAAGTTTATGAAACTGATAATGTTAGCAATTTTAACCATTAAAAAAACTTCCCATCATTTTTTTTCATTAGTTAATAAAAATGTGTATATTCTTACCTATATCGGAAAAAACACAAGCCGACGATAACATCAGTCCCAACATAATCAGGTAATGATTCATCTTAAAAAATGATACTCAAAGAGCACATAATCTGGGAAAAATCATTCAGGCATCACAAAAATGCTTTAAAATATTAAGACTAGTGAAGATCATCTAGCCAACAATCTGAATAACAAGATGTGACATATCACCCATTTGTACTGTCCTAATAGTCAGGAAATCACACTTAAACACCAAAGGTTGTTCATATAGGAAGTGGTTATCTACGGCTTAGAGATATCCATTCCAGCTGAGATATACCGGTACTACTTTCATTTTCCAGTACTCTATTACTCAAAGTGTAACTCATTGTGTGAATGAATTCCATGAACTAACTCAAATAATATAGCCAACTGATGTTATCAGTTACGGTAAAATAAAATCTAAAACATTCCCCAAATCAAGTAAAGGAAAATCACAGCCTACTCTTTTTTTTTTGTAAAGTGTTTTTCTAAATGTTTTTATATTTAGCATGTTCATGTCTTAAAAAAAATTATAACTGTTAAACTATGTTGTACTTTTCTAAGTCAAGTGAATATAAAATATTGCATAGGAATATGAACCCCTTTTAACCATCAGGTGAGGCTCTAGGCTTCCTTTCACAAACTCACCGAGCTAACATTAAAGGGGTTGTAAAGGTACAATTTTTTTTCCTAAATAGCTTCCTTTGCCTTAGTGCAGTCCTCCTTCACTTACCTCATCCTTCCAATTTACTTTTAAATGTCCTTATTTCTTCTGAGAAATCCTCACTTCCTGTTCTTCTGTCTGTAACTCCACACAGTAATGCAAGGCTTTCTCCCTGGTGTGGAGTGTCGAGCTCGCCCCCTCCCTTGGACTACTGGAGAGTCAGGATGCTCTTTATGTTGCAGATAGAGAAAAGAGCTGTGTGTTAGTGGGCGTCCTGACTCTCATGTAGTCCAAGAGAGGGGGCGATAAGGTAATTTTTGACTAAATGTACATAGGGCTGAACCGAAAACCGTGATGTCACCACGTATCCGTGGTCCCACACCACATTGTGGGATTCATAGTTCGCTCTCTAGCGTGATGCCAAGTGCTTTTTATTCGTTTTGTATGTTTTGTTTAACAACTTAAGGACCCCTTCTTGCCCATATACGTCGGCAGAAGGGCATGGCTGGGCACGGAGAAATACGAAAGAAAATTCTTAGATAAGATTTTTAAAAAGAAAATTCGACCTTTGTCTGGCCTGTCTTAGTCTAATGGGAGTGGTTTCCTAATTATCAACCAGCTGCTGCACCTGCAAAGCTCTAATGAGGGAAATTGCAGGACCTACATCGCTTTAGACAGGATTTCCCATTTGGAATATCTCACCAAAAATGAAATTTTTGTTGCTGCGGATGCCTGAAATCTGACTTTTTTCTTAGTGCAGACTGGAAAAATCAGTAAACCAATCACACAAGCAGGAAATTACATATCTGGGGGGGGTGTTCTGTACACATTCTGGGGGTGATACACAGAGAGTTAGGCTGGCGTATCAGGAGATACGCCGACCTAACTCGGAATCTACACCGACGCACATTTAAGCATATTCTGGAAACCAGATACACTTAAATTAGGCTCAGATACGAGCGGCGTAAGTGTTTTACACCGTCGTATCCTAAAGTGTAATTCTTAGACTGACCGCTAGGTGGCGCTTCCATTGCGGTCGGCCTAGAATATGTTAATGAGTAGATACGTTGATTCACGAACGTACGCTTGCCCGACGCAGTAAAGATACGCCATTTACGTAACGCACTTTCAGGCCTAAAGTTATTCCATCAAATAGCTGGAATAGTAATGTTAAGTATGGTCGTCGTTCCCGCGTCGGAATTTGAAAATTTTACGTTGTTTGCGTAAGTCGTCCGTGAATAGGGATTTACGTCATTTACGTCCACGTCGAAACCAATAGGACCGTGCGGCATACTTAGCCGCAATGCACACTGGGATATGTACACGGACGGCGCATGTGCCGTTCGTAAAATACATCAATCACGTCAGGTCACCCCCTATTAACATAAAACACGCCCCCTCAGCCGAATTTGAATTAGGCGCCATTACTCCCGCCCGATTTACGATACGCCGCCGTAACTTAGCAGGCAAGTACTTTGTGAATCATGTACTTGCCTCGCTAACTTACGGCGGCGTAGTGTAAACACGATACACTACGCCGCCGCAATGCTACCCCTGCCTACCTGAATCTAGCTATCTGTGTACAAAACACTCCCAGGCAGCCATATTGCATTGCATTTTACAGGAAATTACAGAGCTTCAGAATGAAAAGGAAAGGTATTTTTTAATAACATTCAATTACAATATGACTTGTGTCATAATTGTATATGCTATATTATTATTTGCTAATCTTTTTCACAAAAAAGTGGAGTTATGCCACATACACACGATCGGAAATTAAGAAAAGAAAACCGTGGATTTTTTTCAGATGGAATTTTGGCTCAAACTTGAGTTGCATACACACGGTCGCACAAAATTCCGACTGTCAAGAATGCAGTGACGTACAGCACCACGACGACCTGAGAAAAATGAAGTTCAATGAATCTGAGCATGCTTAGGATTGATTCCGAGCATGCGTAGGATTTTTGCGCATTGGAATTGCATACAGACAATCGGAATTTCCGACAAGAACTTTTCTCTTCGGAATATTTGAGAATCAGCTCTCAAATTTTTGCTGTCGGAAATTCCGACAGAAAAAGTCAGATGGGGCCTACACACGGTCGGAAATTCACATCGAACTTTCCTTGTTGGAAATTCCGATCGGGTGTATGCGGCATTACCCTTTAAAGGTTGGCCTTATTGGTCTTTTAATATGAAATTATGCTTCTGGGGAAAATAGAACAAACCTCATAGACATAAATAGTTAGATTCAAGTACCTATGCCTAACTTTGCGGCGGCGTAGCTTAAGGCATTTAAGCTACGCCGCCGTAAGTTAGCTAGGCAAGTACATGATTCACAATGTACTTACCTGCTAAGTTACGGCGGCGTAGCCTAAATCGGCGGGCGTAAGGGCGCCTTATTCAAATGTGTTTGAGGGGGGTGTGTTGTATGCTAATGGGGCTTGACCTTACGTTTTTTGCTAACTGCGCATGCGCCGTGCGCCTACATTTTCCAGTGTGCATTGCGGCTAAGTACGACGCACGGGCCTATTGATTTTGAAGTGGACGTAAACGACGTAAATCCCGATTCACGGACGACTTACGCTAACAACGTAAAAAATTCAAATTTCGACGCGGGAACGGCGGCCATACTTGACATTACTATTCCAATAGGGCCTAGCTCTAACTTTACGCGGCCTATCTCTTACGTAAACGGTGTAAAAGTACTGCGTCGGCCGGGCGTACGTTCGTGAATCGGCGTATCTCCTCATTTACATATTCTACGCCGACCGCAATGGAAGCGCCACCTAGCGGCCATCCAAAATATTGCAATCTAAGATAGGACGGCGCAAGCCGTCGTATCTTAGATATGTTTAAGCGTATCTCTGTTTGAGCATACGCTTAAACATAAGTCGTGTAGATTCTGAGTTAGGTCGGCTTATCTACTGATAAGCCGGCCTAACTCTTACTGAATCTACCTAAAACTATTTGAATTGCAAGGAATGCAGCAAACCCTTTTGCAGATACTTTTCTTTGTTCTGAAGAAATTGCTGTTTGCCTTAAAATGACCTTCCTCACACTGATTTTTAAATGAGAAAACGCTTGAGAAACTCTAGTGTTTAATAAGAAAAGTTGCCCTGTCTGCATTCCTTTAGATGAGGAGGAGTCTTATGAAATTACAGGGGATGCAATTAAAATATTTTAGAAAAGCAGTGAACCATTCACACAAACAGGAGGTAGTCATAGTTACTGAAATTCCAAGGTGATTTTAAATAACATTACACAATTTCTTGTGTAGCAGTTATATTTAATAAAGATTGTTGTGAATATTGTTTGGTATATTTGTATTGTGATCTTACAATAATGAACAAATGGAGAAAACTATAACGAAAATTTTCAAAAATCTGCTCAAAACTGCCCCGGTCCTATCAAAATGACAGAGGGGCATAGCACTCCCTAATATAGTTTCATATCAGGCTGCCTGCCATTTAGGTAGGGTCATCAATGGAAGCCGACATGATTCTTTCAAGCAATGAGTAGCTATAGAATAAGCTGCTTCTGATATCCCATTATGGCGTCTTCTGTGGTGCCTGGATGAGCTGCCTTCAGGCCTCAGATCACACCCTACTATTGGTGAGACGTGGCGTATTTGCACCAAAGTGTTCCAGAGAAAACATATTTCTCTATACTTATCCTCACTCCTCCCCTCATAGGAAACCCATAATTTATCCCAGGACTGGGGGACCCGCACCTCAAGGCATTATGGCAATGGATGAGGTTTCAAGCTAGACATTTCATATACATGGGACAGTGGGCATCTAGGACACAGATAGCTGAGCATCCAGCCTTTTCCTTTCCGACATTTTGGAAAAAAATTCAACTCTCTCACTTCCTTGCCTCATTTCCCATAGCATCTGCTTTTACGCGCAAACTGAATTTGAACGTCTGTGTGATGACCAGACGGCATTGCAGCACACCATTTCCCAGATGTATCTGTAGCACCCTGCTCCTGTTAAACAGGCGCTCTCATGTCAAGTTAGTGGGTTATCTGAACTGTACATAGTTCAGATTTAATGTTATAGCTAAATTAGCTTCTGCTCCAGTGTTGGCTGTGTTGTGTGCAGTTCCACACTGTCGTCAGTAGGTGCCGTTGTCACCACAGGCCGGTGTTGGAAGTACAACAAGGTGTATTGGGCGTCCCTTCCCCAGAAACAGCCCAGTGGGAGTGTTTTACCGCTGGGCATTCTGGGAGAGGTCACTTAAGGGGCAGACGCCCTTTCTTTCTCTCTCTGACCTCATGGCCTGCCTTGCCTAAGGTTTGTGACAACTCTCCTTTTGCCTCGGGGTCTGCTGGCCCGAGGCTATTTTACTGCAGGTAGGCCCAGAAGTCTGCCTGGGGCCTACTGGTTCAGAGGTGGCCCTGTGCTGTCTTGTCTGCAGGAAGAAGCCAAGCAATTGGAAGTTCCAGGGGAGGACCTTTCCTGTAGAGGACCAGGCTGAAGGCTGGTATCTCAAGAAGGGCCTGGTGACTCAATTGGAGGATGCACCCTAACCAATCTACCTCACAGTACTGCCGATGGCTTAAAGGACTTTGGTACTGTGCAGCTGTGTTTCACTTGTCATATACTGATCACCATATCCTGTGGCAGAGGAGTGTCCAACAGTTTAGTACTATCATTGAGTCTGTGGCAGAGACTTTTGTCCGTGCATCATTCCGGCTGCTCAGCCTATCCGGGTGAGCAAGATTCGTTAACAGAAAGTGTACTGGTCTATGGGATCGCAAGTTTCTCAGTGATCTGCACAAGGTATCTGAACTTCCCCTAACCCTCCATCCCTCTACTTCAGCAAGTTGTTTAAAAAAGCATTGGAAAGACCAAGAGATTGATGCGCACATTTTTTCTGACATTTGCCGATCATAGACTCTAAGTTCGGGACACAGTGAACTGTGGTGTAACGGTGGGACCCAAAAATAACTCGGCAGCTCCTACGTGGGTAGTGCTACATATCATTTACCTATTTCCCCCATTTAAGATTTTAAACTGCCATACATTGCCAAATGCGAAAGGGACCTCCAAACCACTTTCTCTGATAAACAGATTGATAGGATACTTCTTTTCACAAAAAATCATTAGATCGGGGGTGCAATGTCAGAATCCTGCAGAAAAGCCCTGCCACTTTCAGCCCATACTTTCGATACAGGTTGACTGTTTACAAGCTGCAGGGCTACTAAATGAACTACGAGATGCTCATCAGCGTCCTTGCAGTCCATTGAGAACTACAAGTCATCAGCCCCAGTGGATAACGGTACTTGTAGGTCTCTCATTCACAGATCACTGTGATTGTGTGGGAGGAGCCTTGCATGGCCACACTTTTTTAAATTGTGACAGCAGGCTCAGGAAGAGGATCCCTCACCCGCTGTTACAGGGGGAGGGGAGATCAGGGGTGCGGGGGGGCACGTGTGAAGCGTGTTACGCGGTGCAACATAACTTGTAACATGCTTTGAAAGGTGTACACAGTCTTTAACCACTTCAGTCCCGGACCATTTTGATGGTCAATGACTGGGCCACTTTTTGCGATTCGGCACTGCGTCGCTTTAACTGACAATTGCGCGGTCGTGCGAAGTGGCTCCCAAACAAAATTGGCGTCCTTTTTTTCCCACAAAGAGAGCTTTCTTTTGGTGGTGTTTGATCACCTCTGTGTTTTTTATTTTTTGCGCTATAAACAAAAATAGAGCAACAATTTTGAAAAAAAAATGAATATTTTTTACTTTTTGCTGTAATAAATATCCCCCAAAAATATATATAAAAAAATATTTTTTTCCTCAGTTTAGGCCGATACGTATTCTTCTACATATTTTTCATTAAAAAAAATCGCAATAAGCGTTTATTGATTGGTTTGTGCAAAAGTTATAGCGTCTACAAAATAGGGAATAGTTTTATGGCATTTTTATTAAGATTTTTTTTTTACTAGTAATGGCGGCGATCAGCGATTTTTATCAGTACTGCGGACATTTCGGACACTTTTGACACATTTTTGGGACCATTGGCATTTTTATAGGTCCCAATGACAAAGTAACAGGTAAGTTCCTTGCTCGGCTGATGATGTCGTTATTGATTAGTCAAGCTAAGTCAAAAATAAAATGTAGCAGTTGCTTTATTTTTTTAAGAAAAAAGGGTACATACAATTATTTATGGCTCACTTTGACTTAAAGCTTAATGCAATTAAAGTGATTGTAAAGTCTTGCTTTTTTTATATATATATAACAAACATGTTATACTTACCTGCTCTGTTGTAATGGTTTTGCACAGAGCAGCCCGGATCCTCCTCTTCTCAGGTCCCTCTTCGCTGTTCCTGGCCCCTCCCTCCTGACGAGTGCCTGGAGAAAAGGAACATCCTGGACTCCGTAGAAGCAAATTTTATTTGAAAATACCAAAGGATAAAATACAAAAATATAATCCAAAAACAGTCAATAGCAAATAGTGGACATACAGGGACAGGGACAAAATAGCTGACACGTTTCACATCATAGTTTGATGCTTACTCATAGCTGAGTGCCCCTATAGACCAGCAGCTTGCTATGGGGGCACCTGAGCCAAGTCAGAGCTCTGTGTATCCATTTAGACATGGATCCCCACACTGGCCCCACCCCCTCTCTCCCCTGATTGGCTAACTGACTTTGACAGCCACAGGAGCCAATGGCGCCACAGCTGTACCCCATCCAATCAGGGGAAGAGTCCCGGATGGGGAATCGTGGACCTCGCTGGAGAGAGATGGGGCTCAGGGTAAGTATTAGGGGGTGCTGGGGGGCCTGCTACATACAAAAGGTTTTTTATCTTAATACATAGAATGCATTAAGATAAAAAAACATTTTGCCTTTACAACTCTTTTAAGAATTAGGACTTTATATAATGTGGTTAAATTAATAGTAAATGTTTGTGGTTGTGCAATCGGGTTTATCAAATGTCAAATCTAATGTGTTTTTCAAACCAACACTCTAAGGAAATAACATAAACATCCTTTTTAAAAAAGCTGTTTCAAGTGAAATATAAAGACAAAAGCTCCTTACAGCTCAATGTTAGGTCCAAGTCCAAGTTCTTTTTATACTGCAGAATCATATATGCTAGCACATACTGTATATGCTGTGCAGGGCAGGACTTAGGGTGGTGGGGGCCCCTGGGCTTGAGTGTTGAAGGGGCCCCCTGGAGCCGAGAATTGGGGGGGGGGTCGAAGATGTTGAGCGAGGGGGGGGATCATAGTTGTTGAGCGGGGGGGGGCGTATTAAAGCATTGAAGTTGTTGAGCGGGGGGGGGGGCACATTAAAGTTGTTGAGCGGGGGGGGGTGCCTCTCATCTGTGCACGGAATGTGTCGACTCTCTTCCCTTAAGCAGACATCCCCACACCGCTCTGGTTCCTGGGGGGTTTTGCAGTTGTTGAGCGGGGGGGGGGGGAGTGCCTCTCACCTGTGCCGACAGACTGTCATTAGCCCGGCTGTCTGCTTTCCTCCCTTCAGCAGCCACAGTCCGCCACACACCGCTCCGGTTCCTCCTGCTTCCGTGCTGCCTCCTCTTGCAGTGCGGGAAAATTAACCCTTTCGCGGGACTGCGGGAAGAAGCTGTCTGTGCGGGAAAGTCGCATAATCCGTGCGTGTTGGGAGGTATGTGCAGGGCCGCCATCAGGAATTTTGGGGCCCCGGCCCTTACACAGCTTAAGGCATGGGCCCCCTGGAGCAGAGAACCGGGGGGGGGGGGGTGGGTGCTGCCGCCTGAAATTGAGAAGCGGGGGGGCCTTTACAAAAAAAAGAAGAAATAAAGAAAAAAATATATATATATATATATATATACAGACCAAAAGTTTGGACGCCTTCTCATTCAAAGAGTTTTCTTTATTTTCATGACTATGACAATTGTAGATTCACACTGAAGGCATCAAAACTATGAATTAACACATGTGGAATTATACAGAACAAAAAAGTGTGAAACAACTGAAAATATATTTCATATTCTCGGTTCTTCCACCTTTTGCAGCAGACACATCTCTAGAACTGTTAAGAGGAGACTGTGTGAATCAGGCCTTCATGGTAGAATATCTGCTAGGAAACCACTGCTAAAGAAAGGCAACAAGCAGAAGAGACTTGTTTGGGCTAAAGAACACAAGGAATGGACATTAGACCAGTGGAAATCTGTGCTTTGGTCTGATGAGTCCAAACTTGAGATCTTTGGTTCCAACCCCCGTGTCTTTGTGCGACGCAGAAAAGGTGAACGGATGGACTCTACATGCCTGGTTCCCACCGTGAAGCATGGAGGAGGAGGTGTGATGGTGTGGGGGTGCTTTGCTGGTGACACTGTTGGGGATTTATACTGAACCAGCATGGCTACCACAGCATCTTGCAGCGGCATGCTATTCCATCCGGTTTGCGTTTAGTTGGACCATCATTTATTTTTCAACAGGACAATGACCCCAAACACACCTCCAGGCTGTGTAAGGGCTATTTGACCAAGAAGGAGAGTGATGGGGTGCTGCGCCAGGTGACTACCTCTTGAAGCTCATCAAGAGAATGCCAAGAGTGTGCCAAGCAGTAATCAAAGCAAAAGGTGGCTACTTTGAAGAACCTAGAATATGAAATATATTTTCAGTTGTTTCACACTTTTTTGTTCTGTATAATTCCACGTGTTACTTCATAGTTTTCATGCCTTCAGTGTGAATCTACAATTTTCAGAGTGATGAAAATAAAGAAAACTCTTTGAATGAGAAGGTGTGTCCAAACGTTTGGTCTGTACTGTATATATAAAAAAAGGGGGTAGCCATCTGGTGCCCTGGGTACTTCTGGGCCCTGTAATAAAAATAAAAAATAAACCTCTGGACCCTTTAATAAAAAATAAAATAAAAAAAATAAACATTTATAAAAAATACATAAAATAAAGAGAGGTTGCCATCTGGGGCCCTGGGGCCCCTCTGGGCCTTTTAATAAAAAATAAACATTTATAAAAATAAATAAAAAAAGGGGGGGTTTTCACATGGGGCCCTGGAGACCTCTGGGCCCTTTAATAATAATAATAATATATATATAAAAAAATTTTTTTTTTAATAAAAAATAAATAAAAAAAGGGGGGTTGCCGTCCGGGGCCCGGGGGACCTTCGGCCCTTTAATAATAATAATAATAATAATAATAATATATATATAAAAAAAACATTTTTTTAATAAAAAATAAATAAAAAAAGGGGGGTTGCCATCCGGGGTCCGGGGGACCTTCGGACCCCTAAAAAAAAAAGAAGGGGGGTTGCCATCCAGGGGCCCTGGAGACCTCTGGGCCCTTTATTAAAAATAATAATAATAATAATAATAATAAAATATACATATATATATATTTATATATATATATATATATATATATATATATATATATATATATATATATATATATATATATATATATATATATATAAAAATATATAAATGTTTTTTTTTTTAATAATAAATAAATAAAAAAAGGGGGGTTGCCATCTGGGGCCCGGGAGGCCTCCGGGCCCCTGGGGACCTCCAGACCCTTTATAAATAATAATAATAATAATAATAATAATAAAATATATATATATATATATATATATATATATATATATATATATATATATATATATATATATATATAAAAAAACTTTTTTTTTAATAAAAAATAAATTAAAAAAGGGGGGTTGCCGTCTGGGCTTTTTTTTAAGGGGGCCCCCTATTGGGTGGGGCCCATGGGCTTGAGCCCAGTCAAGCCCAATGGTAAGTCCGGCCCTGATGCTGTGTGTGTGTGTATATATATATATTTTTGTTGCAGAGGATGCCTGAAATCTGACTTGTATCTTAGGCAGACTTCTAGGGAATTGGTGAGCCAATCACACAAGCAGGAACTTATGTTTCTGGGGAGTGGTCATTACACACTCTGTGTACATAACAACGCCATGTAGCCATATTGCATTGCATTCTCAGAAAATTGCAGTAGCTGCAGATCGGCGGCTTTCCTGACAGGGGGGTTCTGTGCTGATTGTTTATCAGTGCAGCCCCCACGGATGCTCACCCAGGACCCCCAGGATGCCGCCAAGACCACCAGGGATGGCCACAACACAGGACCACCAGGTATGCCACCCTAGACCACCAGGGATATGCCAATCAGTGCCCAGGCAGCTGCCAATCAGTGCCCATCTGCAATGCCTGCCAGTGCCAGTGCCACCGGTGATGCTTATCAGTGCAATTTATCAGTGCCAGCCATCAGTGCTGCCTATCAGTGCCCATCAGTGCTGCCTATCAGTGACCATCATTGCCCAGCAGTGCTGCCTATCAGTGCCACCCATAAGTACCCATCAGTGCAGCTTTTCAGTGCCCACCAGTGCCACCTATGAGTGCCCATCAGTGCCGTCTAACAAAGCCCATCAGTGTTGCATATCAGTGCCGCCTATCAGTCCCATCAGTGTCGCCTATCAGTGCCCATTGTCAGTGCCCATCGTCAGTGCCCATCAGTGCCATCTCATTGGGGCCACCTCATCTGTGCCGCCCTATCAGTGTCCACCAGTGCAGCTTATCAGTGCCCATCAGTGAAGGAGAAAACATACTTATTTACAACATTTTATTACAGAAACAAAGAAAAAAGTTTTTTTTATAATTTTCTGTCTTTTTTTATTTGTTTATCAAAAACTAAAAACCACAGAGGTGATCAAATACCACCAAACCACCCACTCATTAGAAACCAGCTCAATGATAAATAATGTGGTAATTACCACTAAATCGAACAAATACTTCATTCAGTATTTAATGCAAAATTCTTAGTAAATTGCACTTTTAAAACTGATTTATCACAAGCGTTATTTTACCACATTTTTTTGGGCTGTTATTTAACTCTTAGTTAAAAGAAAAAGAAACAAGCGGTGCAAGTCTGAAAAATCCTGCAATCGCGTGGTAATGAACTCCCTGCCAATAACACATGTAAAAAAAAATCTATAAAACCTTAAAAACACTCTGCCATTACAATGTATATATATATCATATAACAATCTGTATGTTTTATATTGAAAGCAATTAAAGTGCAAATTCAAAAAAACTAAGAAATAACAGAAAACATATATGTCCCCACAAAAAAAAATACTTGGTGCAAAGAAATTGTGTTTATTGATCAAGTGCATGCATCCAAAATTCATATATATTAGAAAAAAATAGTAGTACGTGAATAAAGTGCATGTGTTTAAAAAAAGTCCATCTTAGCACCAGAAACAATCAAGAACCAAAGTGTGATCCAAAATATCTCATTCATATGATCATACATCCGATTAAAAGCACTCACATTATTCAAATAAGTGTCAAGCCGACACTAGGGAACAAATGCATGAAAGTAATATATGTCTATCGTAAAAAAGAGGGTAAAGAAATTCCCTGCGCAGATGGTTTCTAAGTGATTAAAATCTGAAAGCTACTCGTTATAGGCACGGAGCCCATAAATGTGCAAAATAAATTAATATTAACTTATTTAACCACTTAACCCCCAGACCATATAGCTGCCCAAAGACCAGAGCACTTTTTGCGATTCGGGACTGCGTCGCTTTAACTGACAATTGCGCGGTCGTGCGACGTGGCTCCCAAACAAAATTGGCGTCCTTTTTTTCCCACAAATAGAGCTTTCTTTTGGTGGTATTTGATCACCTCTGCGGTTTTTAGTTTTTGCGCTATAAACAAAAATAGAGCGACAATTTTGAAAAAAAATTATATTTTTTACTTTTTGCTATAATAAATATCCCCCAAAAATATATAAAAAAACATTTTTTTTCCTCAGTTTAGGCCGATACGTATTCTTCTACGTATTTTTCGTAAAAAAAAATCGCAATAAGCGTTTATTGATTGGTTTGCGCAAAAGTTATAGCGTTTACAAAATAGGGGGTATTTTTGTCATTTTTATTAATATATTTTTTTTACTAATACAAAAAAATCACTGGCGCTCAATGGGAAATAACTAATATCCCATGAAATACTTAAAACCCTCGTATGGGCTGAGAACAGTCCGTGCTGCAGAGATCCGGATACCCTGAAGTACCACAAATACACAAATACACCAAAAAGGAAAACTCTGCGCTCCTGAAAGTTCACCAATTATAAATCCACTTAATGTTTGTGAAGAAAAAAACATACATTAACACTTTAATTTTCGGAAGATCCAGTCCTTTATATGGTTAAAAAAGGGAAAGTTTCCACAATGTACACAATATAATAAAAAAAGTATAAAAAAAACTTTCCAAATGTCTGCATCAGACCAGCACCCTCTTCAAACTTCAAATGGTTAAAGCTTGCGGTTTTAGTTTGTGGGCTGTCTAGCAAGACATCATTAGTGCAAATGGTGAGCACAGTACATTACCCAGCCAGATGTACACATCGATCGAATGTCCTTCTCCTGGCTGATGTAACAATGTCCGGGATCCTAAGCTCTCTCCTATGCGGGTATGGAAGCTTCACAGACCCGATAAATGTGACTGCTGGAGACACAGGGTGGATCAGCCTATCAGAAAGGACGCTCTCCCTGGGTGAACATGCAAGCGTCCCACGTCTGAGACACTGTTTCAGTAAACCAGCTGTACTGCAGGGAGAAGTTTAGGCGCCCTCCAGTGGGCAAATTGCAGTATGCGCTTGTTGAAAAATCAACAGCGTTGCATGGCGATTAAAATAATCGGATATAAAAGTTCTTATGCATGAATAGGATCTTCCATCATAAAAGGGGGATATTAAGAGGGGTCCTAGACGACGCGTTTCGCCCTTACAAGAGCTTTGTCACAGTCAATAGGACCTAGGTATAAAGTTTAATTAAATAGACTAAGATAGGGGGGGGGAATTTGAGGAAGGGGAGGAGAAAGGGGAGGTGTACCAAACCGAGAGATTTAACCCTTTGGACATCCAAAAAGACAAACAGACAAATAAATCACATATATATTGCAAGAGAATTATTTTTAAAAAATATATTGCAAGAGAATTCGTTTTAAAAAAACATATAAGCACATCATAAATTACTAAAAGATAAACAGCAGTTTTTTTGTGTCTTAACTGGTCACTAGATCTCATTATAACAAATCTATATTGTTGCAACATAATATCCACAATAGGTTGTATGGGCACTCTATCCAAATGGTGCCCTCTAGTGGCAATTCATAAAAACTATATTCTAAAAAATGTTATAGAATATAGAATAAAAAGCTATATATAAAATAGGAAGAGTTAGATAAGAACGTTAACTTCAATTTCCTCATTTAACCCCTTAGGTGCCAAGCTGTCGAACTTATGTATCCAGAAGACCTCCCTTCTGCAAAGAAGGGAGAATCTTTCATTGGTAGTCAGAGTTCCTTTCGGAATGTGCTCAATTACAAAAACTTCAAGATATTTAAAATCCCTGTTGTGACAACGATCAAAGTGCCGAGGAACGCTGTGTTCAGTACAGCCCTTTTTAATCAGGCGACGATGATCGCCGATTCGGGCGCGTAGAGCTCTGATAGTTCTGCCAACATAGAAAAGACCACAGGCACACCGTAGGACATAAATAACAAATTCTGTAGAACATGTCACAAAATGTTTGATACCAAATGATTTTCCAGGAGATAGATGAATCTTCTCTGTGCCATGGGAAATGAATTGGCATGTCAAGCATGCCCGTTTTTTGCACTGAAAGATCCCCTTACGGTCATTAAAATAGCTTCTAATATCTAATGGAGAACCTGATGGTTTCTTCTGAATTTTACTAGGGGCTAAGATATTTTTGAGTGTACGGGCCCTCCGAAAAGTAACCTGCGGGATGGCTGGAAGTATAGGAGCCAATCTTTGGTCTAAGTGAAGTATTTTAAAATGTTTCTTTATAATATTGGCAACTGATTTGTAACAATCATTGTATGTAGTAACAAATCTAGTGGTATATTCACTAACCCGTTGTTCTTTGGTTGTTACCGTCTCAGGGGGTTTCAGAAAAAAAGAAAAGGCCTCATTGACTAACTTTTCAGGATAGCCCTTCTCTTCAAATTTCTTCTGCATTAGGATGCTCTGTTCAATATATTCATCATCCCGAGTACAATTCCTTTTGAGTCTATTGAATTGTCCTTTTGGAATATTCTTCTTCCACACAGGATGATGGCAACTGTCATAGTGCAGATATGAGTTACCATTAGTTGGTTTGTTATGATTCTTGGTAATTATTTTATCTTGTTCATGTGTTACCACTAGATCCAAGAAGACTATTTCAAGGGGATCTATTACATATGTAAAGGATAAATTGAAAGTATTGCAATTACAATACGAGACAAAGGAGAGAAAAGTCTCCATTGTCCCACTCCAAATGAGGATCACATCATCAATGTAACGTCCAAAATAAACTATAAATTCAGCATAGGGATTGTTTTGCCAAATATATATGTCTTCCCATTGGCCCATGGTTAGATTGGCATATACAGGTGCATAATTAGCTCCCATCGCCGTCCCCTTTAATTGTAAATAAAACTGCTCACAGAACGTAAAATAATTGTGTTTGAGACAGAACTCCACTGCCTCCAATAAAAACTGGGACTGTAAAGAATTAAAATCTCCACTCTTGTTTAGGAAATATTGGACAGCTCTAGTTCCCACTTCGTGCGGAATAGAGGTATATAGCGATGCCACGTCCAGAGATGCCCAAAAGTATCCTGGTTCCCATTTGTAATGTTGGAGGGCGTCTATCACTTCTTTTGAATCTTTTATGTATGACGGCAATTGGAGAACCAGAGGTTGTAACATATGGTCGATATACATTGAGAGACCATTAAGGAAGCTGTTTGTGCTGGCTATAATAGGGCGGCCTGGAGGATCTACAAGAGATTTGTGAATTTTCGGTAAAAAATAAAAATGGGGGGTACTACATTCAAAGGGGAGGAAAAACTGCCTTTCTCTTTTCGTGAGCACACCACTTTCCCACGCTGTATAAATCAGCGTTTTCAGTAGCTGTTGGTATTCGGGGAGAGGGTCTTTAGACAGTTTAAGGTAAGTGTCAGTATCCGCTAGAAGACGGCTGGCTTCTTTCAGATAATCTACCTTATTTTGGATCACTATGCTGCCCCCTTTGTCCGCCTGTTTAATAATAAGGTCAGCATTATTCTTTAAAACTTTAAGAGCTTGATTCTCCTCAAATGATAAATTCAAATGTTTTGTATTTTTTGTTTTTTCACACAAAACGACCAGATCTTTGTAGACCGCTTGATAGTAGGTCTCGATGTACGGCCCTTTAGAGGAACTGGGGTAAAATGTGGATTTGGGTTTAAAAGTGGTGGTTAGCATAGGGGGCTCCACCTGTGATATGGCGACATCCCCCTCTACGTGACCATCCTGCCATAGGTCCTCAAGGATTTGTAGTACCTCTTCCTCTGGCATAATTGATGTCAAAGGTGTTACTGCCACCATTTGGCTGTTGTAATTACCTTTATGGTGCACCATATTTTTTACTAGTTTTTTTTTACTAGTTTTTTTACTAGTAATGGCGGCGATCAGCGATTTTTTTTCGGTACTGCGACATTATGGCGGACACTTCGGACACTTTTGACACATTTTTGGTACCATTGGCATTTTTATAGCGATCAGTGCTATAAAAATGCATTGGATTACTATAAAAATGCCACTGGCAGTGAAGGGGTTAACACTAGGGGGCGGGGAAGGGGTTAAGTATGTCCCTGGGTGTGTTCTTACTGTGGGAGGGGGTGGCCTCACTAGGGGAAACACTGATCCTCTGTTCATACATTGTATGAACAGAAGATCAGCATTCCCCCCCCTGACAGGACCGGGAGCTGTGTGTTTACACACACAGCTCCCGTTCCCCGCTCTGTAACGAGTAATCGCGGGTGCCCGGCGGCGATCGCGACCGCCGGGCACATGCACGGGAGTCGGGGGCGAGCGGGGGGCACGCGCCCCTAGTGGCCGCTCTAAGAGCCGACGTTATACTACGGGCTCTCGCCCAGGAGAGCCGACCTGCCGCCGTAGAATGACGGCGGCTGGTCGGCTAGTAGTTAAACCGCACTCCTTAGGTATGTGCTAAATGCTATATCACTGATGATGTCAGAACGTACTGACGAAACGTGTTGGTTTGCTTGCAATACGTCATTTCTGCCCTCACTGGAAAAATTGCCATAACTAGTAAAAAAAAATAAGAAGAATAAAAATGCCATAAAACTACCCCCTATATTGTAGACGCTATAATTTTTGCGCAAACCAATCTATATACGCTTATCGCGATTTTATTTAACAAAAGTATGTAGAAAAATACATATACTAAACTGAGAATTTTTTTTTTTCTATAAGTAAAAAATCTTTATTTTTTTTCAAAATTGTCATTTTTTTTGTTAATAGAAAAAAAAATTAAACCTCAGAGGTGATCAAATACCATCAAAAGAAAACTCTATTTGTGGGGGGGGGGGGAAAGGACAACGTCGCACGACCATGCAATTGTCAGTTAAAGCGACGCAGTGCCGAATCGCAAACAATGACCCAGTCATTGGGCAGTCAAATCCTCCAGGGCTGATGTGGTTAATAAACTACTAGTGACGAACTTCCCTATGGGAGCCTTTTCCTTCCTTTCATTTACCCACAGGTGTCTGGAGATCTGACAGCACGATCCAAGTCCGCTAGGACCCCCTCTGGTTAATTTGTCTGGATTATCTATATCTTCTGCGCATATGACTACCTGCAATGGGTGTCATCGTGATCTGGTGAGTAGGATGTGTAACAGGTGTTGGTGGAGGAAGATACACAGTCACTCCTAATTCGGTTTTCATCAGGATCACGAAGATCTTCACTTTTATATATATATATATATATATATATATATATATATATATATATATATATATATATATATATATATATATCACCATATTCTTTTTGGGCATTGCACTTTTTGCATCAACTTATTATTGATTATCTGGACATTGCACTTTTTTTTATATATATATATATATCAACTAGCTGAATACCCGGCGTTGCCCGGTCTTCCTATCTTAACCTTTTGGGGAGGAAAATCATAGTAATATAAATATACCCATCTTTTATATAAGGGTGTAGGTAAGGGTTAATTTAACTGTCATATATTTTTATTTGGCATATAAGTAATATGTGTAGCAGGTATTATTGAAATATCTCCAGGCGTACAGAAGTTATGTGGGAACATACATTTCCCATTGATTTGCATTGGACTTTAAACAAAAACCCCGACCCTCACAAATGGGGGTAGTTAAGGGATAAATTAACTATCCTATAGTTTAAGTGGACATATAAGTAACATGTGACCAAGTGTTATCGAAATATCTACAGCCGTTTGGAAGTTATGAAGTAACATGTATTTCCCATAGAGTTGAATGGGACTTTAAAGGAAAACCCCGACCATGGCAAATGGGGGTGGGTAAGGGTTAAACCACCTATCCTATGTTTGTTGCTGACATATAAGTAACAAGTGTGCCAAGTTTCATGTTAATATCTTTAGCCGTTTGGACGTGATGCTGGAACATACATACACACACACACACGTTGAGTTTTATATATATAGATGTATGCATTTGCACTTTATTGTATGAATTTATTATTCTGTTGATCAATGTCTATTTGCACTCACTGGTGACACCAAGTGTTCTTTGTTGATATTGCACATTCACGGTATGATATAGCACTTAGCACATACCTAGAGAGCGTGGTTTCCATTAATTTAATATTCATTTCTTTTGCACATAGATATTAGCAGTAACGATATAGCAGCCGGAGCTGATAGGCATATATAACCTTAAGGGCCCTTTCACACGTGCGGACCGTACATTAGATCAGTTCAGTCACGTTTTTTTTATCATCAGTTGTTGTCAGTAAACATCAGTTTTCATCCTTTTTCACTTCCGTTTTTCATACGTTGTCATCCGTTTTTCATCCGTTGACGTCAGTTTTCATCCGTATAGGTCTGTTTTTTTTTGTTTGTTTTTTTTAACTTTATTTAATCAGTTTTTCATGAATTTTTATGAAAAACGGATGTCAGCGGATCGGATGTTAACGGATCCTTCCGCTTAGTACACAATGGGGTTTATTTGTATAACACATTTATAATTTGACCAGCCATAGTTTCTGGTGAGTTACTTTTGGACTTATGGTGAAGGAGCACATATGGGTGTATGATCGTATGAATAAAGATATTTTGGACCACACTTTGGTTTGGGGTTTTTTCTTGGATTGAGAACAAGAACTTTTTTTTAACACATGCACTTTATTCATGAACTACCATTTTTTTCTAATATGTATGAATTTCGGGATGTATGCACTTGATCAATGAACACAAATTTTGTGCACCAAATTTTTTTTGATTGTGGGGACACATATGTTTTTCTGTTGTTCCTTTGTTTTGTTTTTTTGCATTTGCACTTTAATTGCTTTAATATAGAACATACAGATTGTTATATGATAGATGTACATTGATGGTAATGGCCTGGGGTCAAGTCCTGGGGAAAAAAGTGTGGGAACTCTCACCTAAGATCCACTCCCCCACCAAAAAAAAAATGATACGCTCATATGCATAATTACTAAACCGCAAGTTCTTTCTAAATCCCGCGATAACTCGTGGCAGACCTCCGCAATGTCTCCTGGGAACAATGACAAAAGCTCCCAGGAGACATTGCGGCATTGAGGAAGTGACGGAATACCCGCACACTACCTGATGAATCCATATACAGGAAGCAGCCAGTAACATAAAGGATTACTAAGGTTCACCTGCCCCTGACAGTGACTGGGCATCGCCGCTTAGTGAAGGATTGGCTCGGGTGGCTCGGCTGCTCTCGGCTGCTCTAGTCCTGCAAAGGGAACTGCGTTCCTGCTGTGAAAAAAGTGCAGGAACTCCGTTCCCACGCGTTCCCGCAGGACTTGAGCCCTGGTAATGGCACAGTGTTTATAAGGTTTTATTGTTTTTTTTTTTTCACAGCAGGGAGTTCATTACCATGAGATTGCAGGATTTTTCAGACTTGTGCCACTTGTTTCTTTTTCTTTTACCTCTTAACTGGTGATTCAGTGGTATTGAGTGGCAGCAATCCTAACTGAAATCCCCACTTGTCCACTGATATCTGTGGCACTGCTTCTCTTCTTGTTTTTTGTCATTTAAAGGAGTTATAAATAAAACATTATTTTTTGCTGAAATGACTGTTTACAGGGTATAGAGACATAATAGTTAACCGATTTCTTCTAAAAATGATTAAAAATAGATAAAAATCAATTATATAGTGTACTTGCAGTTTCTAGTTTTTGCATGTTGTTTTCTGCCTCTGTGCTGTACAGAGCCACAGAGCCAATACAGGGCAGTGATGGTTTGGAAAACGAAACTGATTGGTGCTGAGGGGTTTTAGACACACAGTAATCACACCTCCTTGAAGTTAGTGACCACAGAGAGAAAGCTCCCAGTACTGTGGTTATCAGGAAACAGACAACCAGGAAGTGTGGAGATCAGAGAAGAATTACAGCAACTTGAGAGCAAAAACGAACAATGAGGACATGAAAACAGCACTGCATTAAGGTAAAGGAAGCTATTAAGATAAAAAAAAAAAATCCTTTACAAACCCTTTAACTCTCAGTGCCGGTTTACACAGGGGCAACACGACTCTGGGCACGACTTTGCGAGGCGACTTCAGCGTGACTTGGGGCGACTTACAACGTGACTTCAAGTCGCTTCCAGGACAGACGACTTTGCCAGTGGCCAATCAAACAATAATCAGCTCTGTGGGAGGGAGGGGTTTGCCTGAGAAAACTAGTTTCTCTTCCTGTAAAGTTGCTTCAGTTAAGACAGGAGATCCGACTTGGGGGCGACTTCCATTGAAATCAATAAATACAAGTCGCTTAGAAGTCGCCTTGAAGTAGTACAAGAACCTTTTCTGAAGTCGGAGCGACTTCAGTAGTGTGCATTAAGACGGCTCTCATTCACTTCCATGTAATTTGTCATGTCGCGCGACGTGGGGCGACACAAGTCGCCCCCCAGGTCGCGGTGGTGTGAACCGGCTCTTAGTCAATTGATCCCCAAGTCTGAGAAATCAGGTGAGATATGTAACAAGCCAGTGGGAACTTTAAATGCTTACCAGTTGCTATGGTTTACTACATTTTTTTTTATATAGTTCTATGCTTTTAGTAAAAAAAATTGTTAAAATAAAAATGTTAGTGATGCCCTTTACCGAAAATATTAGATATCAAAAAGGTTGCAAAATAATATTCGACATCTATTAAATGAATTTAGGTTCTATTGTCATGAGGTTTACTTCTTCACAATTCACTCTTCTCACTCCTGTATAGAAGTGATGGCCTCTCTACAGAAGTCAAGACAGGCCTCGTACACACGACTGAGTTTCTCGGCAAAAACCAGCAAGAAACTTGCTGGGAGATATTTTTTTGCCGAGGAAACCGGTCCTGTGTACATTTTCGTAGAGGAAACTGTTGAGAAACTCGACGAGCCAAAAAGAGAGCAAGTTCTCTTTCCTGGTCGTCCTACGGCGGCACACAATGGGTTAAGCTTTCTTCTAACCCCTAAAGGAAGAAAGAACTAAACTAGCAGTGAGACAAGTTAAATCAATTAATTAACTGCAGTGAGTCCACCTGTCCTGAGCCTATAAACCGCCCCCAAGAACACAGACACACGTATTTTTTTCTTTCTTCCTACCTTGAAGAGATGAAGAAGTCGTGAGGCAAGTGCTCACCCCCGGTGCTTCTGGGTTCTTGAGCTATGGGGCGGCCGTATACCGGGTGCTACCTCCGGTCCCTCAGCCTGCACCCCGTCATCCCCTGGTCCGGCAGCAGTGGAATTGATCCCGGTGAAGCCGCCATGCATCCCCGTTCTGCGACGGCTACATGGGTACCGGGGATGTTTGCGCTCCATAGGCCGGAAGTGGCCGCAGCGGACCGCGCACACCGATGACGCACTTCCGGGAGTTCCGGAGTTCGCGTCCAGGACCGGAGGGACGAATGTAAGCGCCAGTGCGGCGGTATTATATATCATTATTCCCGATTTTTTTGTGACTAAATGTGCACTGTTTTGTACTATATTTGGGCAGCCAGGTCTGTGGGTTGGGAAACTCTGCAGCGTCACTTCCGGTCGGGGTCCCCTCACTATTTCTGACTGGCGAGGTCTGCAATGGCTGCACTCAGCCTAGGCAGCAGATTCCTCGGCCGGTCAGAGGTGGGAGCATATTCTTATATTGCCCTTTTGGTATTAAAATGTGGAAGTCATTTACTTTAAAGGGGGGACTTTCTCTCTGTCTCATCTTTTTTCCCAGATGGCATCCTCTGGAAAAGTCAGGAGAAAGTCCAAACATACCTTGTGCAACAAATGTGACCAGCCCATGCCAGAATCATATACAGATAACACCTGTGTATCTTGTTTAAATCAACCTGATGGTGCCAATTCATTTCTAGCATGGTTTAAAGGGGAAATGTCCAATACATTTAAAGAAATTAAGGACTCTCTGGTGCCCAAGAAAAGGAAAAGAAGTTCCAGAGATATTTCCCCCGCTGCATCTATCTCCTCCTCAGGGGAATGTACCGCTTCCTCTTCGTATCAGGAAATTCTGTTTGAGGATCTGGATGACGATTTGTATCTGTTACATAAGGATAAGGTTCCTAAGTTACTGTCGGCAGTAAAGGACACTATAGAATCCTCCAAAGACGTATCGGCCAGGCCGAAGAAGGATCAACTATATTATTTTCCTCAGGTTCCGGAGATGAGATTTCCTTTTCACCCCATTCTTAGTGATTGGTTTAAAAAGGACTGGCCCAACGCTGACAGGAAAACTGATGCGGGGGCCCGCTTTAAATCTTCTTACAGGTTGGATCCTAAAGTTTCATCCGAATGGGAAAACCCACCCAAGCTCGATCTGGCGGCTGCCCGGATGGTTAGGAAGTCTCTGTTTCCCTCAGATGAATCCTCCAAATTATCTGACCCTTTAGAACGCAAGGCAGATAGCTTAGCCAAAAAAAAGTTACCTAGCCGCAGCCTCCACCTCAAAAATTGCAGCTTCCTCAATTCCGGTAGCGAGAGCTCTAAGGGTCTGGCTGAGTCAATTGTCTCTAGATATAGAAGAAGGGGTGCCTAGAGACTCTTTATTGAAAGATATTAACATAATGAAGTCTGCTGCAGAATTCTTATGTGATGCCCCTGTGGACGTTCTAAAGTTTTCATCCAGATCCCTCGCTTTATCCAACGCGACCAGGAGGGCGCTTTGGATAAAGCAATGGACGGGTGACTTATCATCAAAGTTCAGTTTTGTCAAAATGCCTTTCCATCCTTCATCCATGTTTGGTCCTCATTTGAAAGATATCCTCAAATCTTACAACGAGGAGAAAGATGCTACCTTTCCTGTGGAGAGGAAGAGGCCTAGTAAGCCGTTTTACGGAAGATCCAGATACTCCCCGAAAAGGAGTTATTCCTTTCGGGGCAGAAGACCTTTCTATAAGAAGAAGCAGGATTCAGCGACAGCCAAAAAGCAGCCCTTCAACAAGCCCAAGGAAGCTTGACGCCATCAGCGCCTCTCCTCCAGTGGGAGGCAGGCTGAGGTTTTTTTCTCAGATCTGGCAAAAGACATCATCAGACTCCTGGGTAACAGACATCATTGCCAGAGGGTACTCTCTAGAGCTGGATTCTTTTCCTCCACCGAAGTTCATGCTCAACAAACCCTCCAACCCAGTAGTCCTAGAATTAGTGAAAGAGTTCATAAAAAAGCACGCTCTAGAAAAAGTTCCGGATCAAGAGAAATTCCAAGGTCTCTACTCCCCGATATTTCCAGTACCAAAGGCCTCCGGAGGATGGAGGCTAGTAATAGATCTCTCTTTCCTGAACCGTTTTTTTGTGAAACGCAAGTTCAGAATGGAGTCAATTCGGTCTGCCATTGCGAACATAGAAGAGGGCGACTTCCTAGCGTCAGTCGACCTTCAGGACGCATACTTGCACATCCCTATCCTAAGATCTCACAGGAAGTATCTACGGTTCGCTCTGCTATTCAACCACCAGATTCTCCATTATCAGTTCACTTGCCTACCATTTGGCATCACCTCGGCACCTCGAGTTTTTACAAAGGTGATGGTGGTCCTGACGGCGGCCCTTCGCCTACAGGGGATATGTGTAACACCCTATCTAGACGATTGGCTAGTCAGGGCCCCCTCAGAAGCTATGTTGAGACATCATCTTCTCAAGACCCTTCAAATGCTGGACTCCCACGGTTTTATGGTGAACGTAAAGAAGTCTTCTCTGATTCCGGCTCAGATCATTCCCTACCTTGGGTTCACAATAAACACACTTCAGATGAAGCTGTTCCTTTCTCATCAGAGAACTTCCAATGTCCATCAAGCGATACAGGATCTCCTAGCAATCAAACACTGCTCAGTAAGGAGAGCGATGAGGGTTTTGGGTATGATGACTTCATCCCTGGAGGCTGTTCCATGGGCCAAGGCCCATTGCAGAATGCTTCAGAACTGCATTCTGTCCCAATGGGACAGGAACCGAGAATCCTTGGAAAGGACTATCAATATTTCTCCTGTAGTGAGGAAGGATCTCATTTGGTGGATACACCCTCAACGCTTCCTGTGGGGCAGGTCCCTCAGGGCTCAGATTCAGACGGTCCTCACCACGGATGCCTCAGGCTCAGCCTGGGGTGCCCATGTGGGGGACCGTTGGGTACAAGAAGCCTGGTCTCAGAAAGAGCTTCAGATGTCTTCGAACTTGAAAGAGCTTACGGCAATCAGGAAGGCACTCATCCATTTCAGACCCGAGGTTCTCAACAAGGCGGTTCAAGTTCAGTCAGACAACTTAGCCACAGTTTTCTACCTGAACAAACAAGGAGGAACACGGAGCCCCTCTATGCAGGAGGAGTGTGCCCGCATCATGCTCTGGGCGGAGGAGAACCTTCTTTCCCTGACGGCCACACACATCAGAGGTGTGGACAATGTAAGAGCGGATTGGCTCAGCAGAAACTCGATCTTGCCGGGGGAGTGGGAGCTGAACCCTCTGGTTTTCAGGAAGATCACCTCCAAGTGGGGCTTGCCCGAATTGGATGCTATGGCGAACTCCCAGAACAAGAAGCTTCCCCAGTTCTGCTCCCTTTCCAGTATGGGGGACCCGCTAGCGATAGATGCTCTATCGATAAGCTGGAAGAATCTTTTCGTTTACATCTTTCCCCCGATTCCATTGATCCCGAAGGTGTTGCAGAAGATTCGGGACGAGAAAGTGAGGGCAGTAGTAATCCTACCATTCTGGCCCAGGAGGGCATGGTTTCCACTAGCCTTGAATATGGCAAGGAACCAGGTCTGGAAATTACCCATCCAGAAGGACCTTCTTCTCCAATCAGGGATGCTCCATCCGGACCTCGAGAAACTCCAGCTTACGGCATGGAATTTGAACTCAGATCCTTGACGGCTCAAGGCCTATCGCAGGAGGTTATAGCTACCCTCCTAGCTTCTAGGAAGCCCGCTACCTTGAAAGTCTACAGTAGAGTGTGGTCCCTCTACTCAGCATGGTGCGCCAGGACTTCATCTTCTCCTGAGCAAGTAGCATCTCTCTTACAGTTTTTACAGGAGGGCTTCCAAAAGGGTCTAAAGCCAAACACTCTGAGGGTCCAGCTGACTGCCATTAACTCCTGCCTGAATGGAATATTTTCAAAAACACCCCTTGTCAGCAGGTTTTTCAAAGCAATTAATAAAATAAGACCAGCCTTCCATAAACCGTTACCAGCCTGGAGCTTGCCCTTAGTGCTAAAGAGGTTAACATCACCTCCCTTCGAGCCTCTGGAGAGTTCATCCTTAAGGTTCCTTACTTTCAAATGTTCCTTTCTGGTAGCAATTACGTCCGCCAGAAGAATAAGTGAGCTTCAGGCCCTGTCGTCCAAGGAACCCTATCTCAGGCTGCTTTCGGATGCAGTAATTCTAAGAACTATACCGGGTTTCCTTCCCAAGGTTTCCACCTCCTCGAATATCAATCAGGAAATTGTTTTGCCTGTGTTCAAAGATGGTTCTGAAAATGGCCTACACCTCTTGGATGTTAAAAGAATTATCTCGGCTTACTTGCAGAGAACCTCAGAGTTCAGACAGTCTGAGGCTCTGTTCCTACAATTCCAAGGGCCAAACAAGGGGAAAAAAGCAAGTAAATCTTCGCTGGCGAGGTGGATAAGAGACACTATCAAACACTGTTACCTTTTAGAAGGCAAGGATTCCCCTCTTCTCCTAAGAGCTCACTCTACAAGAGCCACAGCTGCGTCCTGGGCCGAGAGGTATCATGTTCCAATGGACCAGATCTGTAAGGCGGCGACATGGGCTTCACCGAACACCTTCATAAAGCACTACAGAATCGATGTAGTATCGTCCGAGGAATCAGCCTTTGGCTCGAGAGTGCTTCAGGGTGCCTTAAACCATTGATCTCCCCCCCTTTTCTTTTTTGCACTGCTTTGCAAATCCCATTGTGTGCCGCCGTAGGACGACCAGGAATAGGAAAATTTATTCTTACCTGAAATTTTCTTTTCCTGTAGTCCGTAGGCGGCACAGGTTTTCCCTCCCATTAAAATTACTCTATTGCTGCATAAAATACGTGTGTCTGTGTTCTTGGGGGCGGTTTATAGGCTCAGGACAGGTGGACTCACTGCAGTTAATTAATTGATTTAACTTGTCTCACTGCTAGTTTAGTTCTTTCTTCCTTTAGGGGTTAGAAGAAAGCTTAACCCATTGTGTGCCGCCTACGGACTACAGGAAAAGAAAATTTCAGGTAAGAATAAATTTTCCTAATTTCCTCGACGGGAATGGGGAAACTTGCCTTGTCAAGTTCCTCGACAGCCTGACAAGGAACTCGATGAGGGAAACGATGTGTTTCGCCTGTAGAGTTCCTCGGTCGTGTGTACGAGGCCACAATCACCATTTCCTGTCAAGATTCCATCACCGTGCTGATGCAGAGAGAGTACATAAAACACATATATTTACTGACTGGAACTGTTTATTTATTTACATTGTTATGGACTGATTTATACTGTAAATTTTATAATATTTGAGGATGTTTTTTTTCAAATATATAATTGCTTTGTGGTTTTATATAGTGCTTACCGCTACATTGTTTACTTTTCTATGGTGTATCCCACATCCATCAATTGTTCCATGTTTTTGAATATATTATAAATTGGAGTTGATAGATGTTACAGGGTAAAAGATTGTTTTAGCTATAGTTATAGCAGACCGTGCAACTGTTATGGGACCCAAAAACAGTGAGGGCCAAAACCTAACTACACATTAAGTTGACAAAATTAATGTAATGTATATATAGTTTTGGTATGAAAGCACAGTTTTTGCAGATGGGGGTTACAATAAAGACTCAGTACAGTGGAACCTCGGATTGCGAGTAATGCGGGTAACGAGGGTTTCGAAATACGAGCACTGTTTTTATAGAAATTGTGACTCGCTTTGCGAGTGTTGTCTCGCGAAACTAGCGATTCAGGCCAAACCAGGTGAGGAGTACAAAGACGTGTGTGTCTTGCCTACAGTCAAGCATGGTGGTGGGAGTGTCATGGTCTTGGGCTGCATGAGTTCTGCGGAGCTACAGTTCAATGAGGGAACCATAAATGGCAACATGTACTGTGACATACTGAAGCAGAGCATGATCCCCCTCCCTTCAAAACTGGGCCGCAGGTCAGTATTCCAACATGATAGCGACCCCAAACACAGCTAAAGAAGCTGAGGGTAGAAGTAATGGCCTGGCCAAGCATATCTCCAGACCTAAACCCTATTGAGCATCTGTGGGGCATCCTCAAAAGGAAGGTGGAGGAAAGCAAGGTCTCTAACATCCACCAACTCTGTGATGTCATCATGGAGGAGTGGAAGAGGACTCCCGTGACAACCTGTTGAACCCAGCAGTGTGTGCTGGGTGTGCCTGGGCACACCCTAATCATCCTATGCACATTAGCATTATCGCAATGTTTGCCAGCAGGAAGATGGGAAAGATCTCCATCTTACTGGGTCTGCCATAAGAGAAGTGTATATGCACTTCTCTTTCACTGTGACGGTAGGAAGATTGATACATATACTGTATATATAGGCACACATGTGTGCCTGAGCTTTAAGGTGCTTTATGCTGCACACACCTATGGGTGTACTCACTTTTGTTGCCAGTGGTTTAGACATTAATGGCTGTGTGTTGAGTTATTTTGAGGGGACAGCAAATTTACACTTTTATACAAGCTGTACACTCACTACTTTATATTGTAGCAAAGTGTAATTTCTTCAGTGTTGTCACATGAAAAGATATAATAAAAGATTTACAAAAATGTGGGGGGGGGGGTGTACTCACCTTTGTGAGATACTGGTAAATGTATTCTGTTTTGTTGGCATTATTTTCTTGTAGTATAAATCATTGAAATGTGCTCTGACCTTACATTTGTAGGTGAACCATAAAGTCTTTCACAAGCTGTACGTTTAATAAACCGTGATAAGTGGAGATCATGATGATCACGGCTGATCACTGCTTATCACAGAGCATTGCCGGTTTAATAAACTGTGATAAGGAGCAGAGAACACATTCTTCACTTCACATCACAGCACATGGATGTTTTGTCACAAACGGCCAGTTTAATAAACCGAGATCTGAAGATTTCACAGCTCTTCACCTGAAATATCTCCCTTCCAGATTCACCAGCTCAGAGGTGGAGAATCTGGGAGAGAAGCTGGTGTGATAAGAGGAAGAAGGCTTATTTCTTCCTAATTTCAACACCAGTGGGTTAAAAATGAATATTAACAACAATATACGTGTGTGTGTGTGTGTATATATATATATATTATATATATACACACACACATACAGTATCTATATAACACGTGTGTGTGTATATATATATATATATATACACATATACACACACACATACACACACACACATATATACCGTATTTATCGGCGTATACGCGCACTTTTTTTCCCTTAAAATCAGGGCAAAATTGTGGGTGCGCGATATACGCCGATACTTGCTTCCCGCACTGTGTTTGAACTTTGCCGCCGATCCCTGCTTCCCGCGCTGTGTTTGAACGCTGCCGCAGACATATACCGAGCGCAGTATACTCGGGTACAGTCGGCCAGGCTCGGCTCCCTTCTAGGTTATGCGAGAGGAGCCGAGCGTGCCCGAGTGTACTGCGCTCGGAATATGTCGGCGGCGGCGGCGTTCAAACACAGCGCGGGAAGCAGGGATCGGCTCAGAGACAGCGCAGGAGCAGCGGGGAGGACACCACGAAGGTCGCAGACGGACGCCAGACCGGACAAGGCCGCCGATGGACGCCAGGCAAGACACCAAAACTAAGTAATAAAAAATAAATAAAATTCAGGAATTTCACGTCCAGAGTAGGTGCGCACAATAGGCTGATAAATACGGTATATATATATATATATACACACACACACACACACACACAGTATTTATATATATATGTAATTTTATATATATATATATATATATATATATATATATATATATATATATATATATATATTAGGGCTGTGCGTTAAACGCGATATTAACGGCGTTAACGCAAACCCATGTTAACGCCGTCAATATTTTTATCGCGCGATTAACGGGGGTGGACATGCAGAGTGTGCAGCGGCGCGGCGCGGCTTACCTTCTCGCTGGATTCACAGGCAAGTTACTCACCTTGTCCCTGGATGCAGCGATGCCACCCCGCTGTGTGATCGAGCGGGTCCTCCTCGCTTGCCGGGTCCTCCTCGCTTGCCGGGTCCTCCTCGCTCGGCGGGTCCTCCTCGCTCGATTCACAGTGCATGTGTGCCGCCGATCTCCGTTCCCTGCGACGTTACGACGCACGGGAGCGGAGAACGGCGCCAAATTCAAAAAAGTAAACAAACACAATACACACAGTATACTGTAATCTTATAGATTACAGTACTGTATGTAAAAAATACACACACCCCTTGTCCCTAGTGGTCTGCCCAGTGCCCTGCATGTTCTTTTATAAAATAAAAACTATTCTTTCTGCCTGAAAAACTGTAGATTATCCAAAAGTGTCCCTTTATGTCAAAAATGGTTTTAGATCAGCTAAAAAACAGCGATAATAAATTATAATCACTTGCAGAATTGTGCGATATTTGTGGGGAAATTCGTCATAAATTATGACATTAATGCGATTAATCGCGATTAAAAATTGTAATCGTTTGACAGCACTAATATATATATATCACATGTCTGAAAACATTAATTACATGTTCTTTTAAACGTTAGTTTCACTGTTTGAATTCGGCTGCACCATAATCTCACAATATCTCACGAGATTACAGGCAGTCCACCCACTTTTACACAGATCTCGGCTGTTTTCAGAGAAAAAACGTCACCTCTGTTCACCATCTGAGAACTGAAGTTCTCAGTTTATTAAACCGGCTGCAGAGGAGATAATTCTCCTCATGAGAACTGCCGTGAACTGCTGTGAACTGAACGGAGAAAAAACTTCACAGATTATTAAACGGACACCTAGATCTGGACTCCTATGAGATGTGAGTCATACTGCAGCCAGATGCTGAGAATGTGGTCTTGCAATGCGGTAAGCAAAATTCAGTTTTTATTCACACGGTACTATCTTCTATGTTGCTGGTGTTATATTCTCTTTTTCTAAACACACAAATAAAAGTCAGTGTATATATTAAAACTATTTTATATTTGTATATTTTATGACTTTCCTATGCCCTGTCTCTGCAAAGCACTAAGGGCCAGATTCACATACATTTGCGGCCGTGTAACGTAACCCGTTTACGTTACACCGCCGCAAGTTTTCAGTTTTAGTGCCCGATCCACAAAGCACTTACCTGGAAACTTGCGGCGGTGTATCGTAAATACGTCCGGCGCAAGGCGGGCCAATTCAAATGGGCGTGTGCCATTTAAATTAGGCGCGCTCCCACGCCGGACCTACTGCGCATGCTCCGTTTTGCAATTCCCGTCGTGCTTTGCGCGCAGTGACGTCATTTTTTTGAACGGCGACGCACGTAGCGTAATTACGTATTCCCGGACGGCTTACGCAAACGACGTTCATTTTTAAATTTCGTCGCGGGAACGACGGCCATACTTTATACAGCAATACGATTGCTGTGTAAAGTTAAGGCACCAAAAACGACGACTAACTTTGCGACGGGAAACTAGACTAGCGGCGACGTAGCGAACGCGAAAATCCGTCGTGGATCGCCGTAACTCCTAATTTGCATACCCGACGCTGGTTTACGACGCGAACTCCCCCCAGCGGCGGCCGCGGTACTGCATCCTAAGATCCGACAGTGTACAACAATTACACCTGTCGGATCTAAGGGATATCTATGCGTAACTGATTCTATGAATCAGTCGCATGGATAGAAACAGAGATACGACGTCGTATCTCTTTTGTGAATCTGGCCCAAACTAACTGTGGGAACATAGAAGAAACAGGAAGGGTCTAGCTAGGAATAACTTAAAGCGGGGGTTCACCCTTAGAGGGCACTTTTCCCCCTTAGATGGATGCTCGTTTTTACTAGGGGAATCGGCTATTTATTTTAAAATATGTGCAGTACTTACCCGTTTACGAGATGCATCCTCTCCGTCGCTTCCGGGTATGGGCTTCGGGAATGGGCGTTCCTTCTTGATTGACAGGCTTCCGAGAGGCTTCCGACGGTCGCATCCATCGCGTCACGATTTTCCGAAAGAAGCCGAACGTCGGTGCGCAGGCGCAGTATAGAGCCGCACCGACGTTCGGCTTCTTTCGGCTACGAGTGACGCGATGGATGCGACCGTCGGAAGCCTCTCGGAAGGCTGTCAATCAAGAAGGAACGCCAGCTCCCGAAGACCCATACCCGGAAGCGACGGAAGAAGATGCACCTCGAAAACGGGTAAGTACTGCTCATATTTTAATACAAATAGCCGATTCCCCTAGACCGAACGAGCAGGAATCTAAGGGGAGAAAATTTTTTTTTTTACAAATGGGTGAACTCCCGCTTTAACTAAACAGGAGGGTAGGACAGAGGGAGATACTAAAACACACAAGTAAACAAGTTGTAATGGCCCTAAACTGCTACTAGATCCCAAAATACTACAGCTTTCTACCAAACAAACCTGATGCAACAAAAAAATACATAAGTGGGCAAAACACTTTTTAAATCTAGAAACCGGAGACTGCCTATTAAAGCGGAGCTCCACCCTAAAGTGGAACTCACGCTGATCGGAACCCTCCCCCTCCGGTGTCACATTTGACACCTTTCAGGGGGGATGGGGGTGCAGATACCTGTATAATGACAGGTATTTGCACCCACTTCCCGCCACACAGTCTCGGGTAAACTGCGGGCATGACGTCACCCCCCCCCCCCCCCATTGTGTTCTGGGAACACTCGGCTCCCAGAACACAGCAGGAGCCAATCGGCAGGTGTAGTGCGACTCGCGCATGCGCCGTAGTGGAACCGGGCAGTGAAGCCGGAGCGCTTCACTTCCTGGTTCCCTCACCGAGGATGGGGGGGGGCAGCAGAGTGACGAGCGATCGCTCGTCCTCTGCTGCGGACGGTGCCCGCTGGACTCCAGACAGGTAACTGTCCTAATATTAAAAGTCAGCAGCTGCAGTATTTGTAGCTGCTGGCTTTTAATTTTTTTTTTTTCAGCGGACATCCGCTTTAAGCAGACCTTGCATTTATTAATAAAAAATATCTAATTGGTGTGTTTATTAGGATTAATGTTGTACCACTCATCTAAATCACTCCATGCAGCAGCCTCACAGGATGTTCATTTGCTATTGTCACACAACCAGGTGGGATTAGGCGCAGTTCTCTGCGCCCCGAGCCCACTCTTTTTTTAAGCCTATTAGAGCCTCTGGCTCTAATCACATGCTTCAAAAAAACACACCCCTGCCATTGAAATCCATGCGTCCGGTGCCCTGTATGTAGATCAGGGGGCCAGACGCATGGATAGGGTGGACGGCACCCTTGCGCACCTAATGAATGGGCCGCTGCTGAATCCAGTAATATACTGCCTCACCCTGACCCTGGATATCCCCAGTTGCTCTCTATTTTTAGGCATTTTAGGGTGCTTCTGAGTTTCTGGAGGCCAGTCTGCTGACAGCCTTAAAGGGGCTGTAAAGGCAGAAGTTTTTTTTAACTTAAAGCGGAGCTCCACCCTAAAATGGAACTTCCGCTCATCAGAACCCTCCCCCCCTCCGGTGTCACATTTGACACCTTTCAGGGGGGTGCAGATACCTGTCAAAGACAGGTATTTGCACCCACTTTCGGGAGTCCTCACTGCGGGGAGTCTGCGGGTAGTGCGTCACTTCCCGCCCCCGCCCGTTGTGTTCTGGGAAACACTCGGCTCCCAGAACACAACAGGGACCAGTGAGGACGGCACTGCGTGACTCGTACATGCGCCGTAGAGAATCAGGGAAAGTGAAGCCGGAGCGCTTCACTTCCTGATTCCCTCACCGAGGATGGCGGTGGAGGCAGCAGAATGAGAAGCGATCGCTCGTCCTCTGCTGCCGACGGCACTGGACTCCAGGACAGGTAAGTGCCCTAATATTAAAAGTCAGCAGCTGCAGTATTTGTATTTGAAATCCGCTTTAATGCATTCTATGAATTAAGATAAAAAGCCTTCTCCGTACAGCAGCTCCCCTAAACCCCCTCATCAACCCCCCCAATGTTCCGCTTTAAAGTTCTAATTTAAATCAAAGCGGAATATGCAAAATAATATTATTTGCAATTGTGGGTTTGAGAGAAAAGTTGATCTGTCTCTCCAAGAATGGAAACACTCAACCCTCTGTTGCTAGCTTAATCGGGGAGACAGTAGGTAAGACAAATTCCCAGCACTCCAGAGAGGTATTAAAGGGGCCATCTAAAGGTGCAGTAAACAAAAAGAGCTGCTAGTGATTGATGCCACAGAAAACACACTGGGAAGCATTCTGGAGTGTTGGGCCAAAAAAACAATGAGGATGCTTCCTTGCGCATCTCTGCAGCAAGCAAGCGGCCGATCAAAACTTTTTGAAATCTAGATCAGTACTTTTCATCACCATGAGACCAAAAATTGGGCTTTCTGGGAGACTGATCATAATCAGGTGCCCCTCAAATAAAGCAGAAAACTTGACAGCAATGACAGGCTGACAGGAACTGTGATGGACAGATGATCATAGACACAGACAAATCGCATCCAGGGCCGATCATCTCTCCGTAGATGTTGTAAAGCGCTGCGCAAACTGTTGGCGCTATATAAATCCTGTATAATATAATAATAACTGCAGTTAACTGTTTAATGTGCGGATACATATGAATACAGTGGCGGATTGCCACTGGCCCCGGCTCCTGTCAGCCTGTCATTGGCCCAGATTCAAGAAGCACTTGCGCCCGCGCAACCATAGGTTGCGCGGCGCAAGGGCTTACTTGCTCCGGTGTAACGAGTGCTCCTGATTCAGGAACCTCGTTACACCGACTGCAGCCTAGGATGTGACAGACATAAGCATCCTTATGCCTTCACATCCCAGGCTGCATTCTTGCGTTGGCCGCTAGGGGGCGCGGCCATTGTGATCGGCGTATAGTATGCAAATTGCATACTACCACCGATTCACAAAAGTTGCGCGGGCCCTGCTCACGCAAGGTACGGAGTTTCCGTACGGCGCCTTTAGCATAAGGCTGCTCCTGCTAATAGCAGGCGCAGCCAATGCTAAAGTATAGCTACGCCTCCCGCCCGTGAAATTTAAATTTCACGTCGTTTACGTAAGTGAACCGTGAATGGCGCTGGACGCCATTCACGTTCACTTAGAAGCAAATGACGTCCTTGCGACGTCATTTGCCGCAATGCACGTCGGGAAAGTTTCCCGACGGAGCATGCGCTGTTCGCTCGGCGCGGGAGCGCGCCTAATTTAAATGATTCCCGCCCCCGGCAGGATCATTTACATTAGGCACCCTTGCGCCCGGCTGTTTAGCATATTGCCCGCGCAATTTACGGAGCAACTTCTCCGTGAATCGCGGGCAAAGCGCAATATTTGCGTGGGCGCAGAGAAAAAAATTTGATCTTTGCCCACGCAAATATTGCGCGATTCTACCTGAATCTGGGCCATTGTTTTGTACAGTCTTCCTGGCCACCGCGGATTGCATATACTTGTTTCTTGCCACATTAATCTGCTGATTCTTGCTACAGGAATCCACTGCTTGGTCCTAATCACAATTGTGAATGTGGTCTAAAATAGTCAAGGACAGTTCTCTGTGGGAAATAGGAAATAACTGAAAGTGTTACACTACATGTTACTCAGCATGCATGCACAGAAATCTAGTATTTTTGAACCTGAGGACTGAGGACACCTAGTGGCAGAAAATAACAACTGTGTTGAACAACAACAGATTGAAGGGGGCTGCAGAAAGTGGACAATTGATTTTATACTAAAGGCCTGCACACACGATCGGATTTTCAGATGGGAATTGTGTGATGGCAGGCTGTTGTCGGGAAATCCGACCGTTTGTATGCTCCATCGGATAATTGTCGGATTTTCCGACAACAAATGTGGGATAGCATGCTTTAAATTTTTCCGACAACAAACGTGTGTTGTCGGATTATCCTATCGTGTGTACAGAAGTCTTTCGGAAAAAAGTACAAACACGCATGCTCAGAAGCAATGCTGTGCTGCCGGCTTCTACTTTTTTTGTTTTGTTCCTCTGGCACTGCAGGGAGATCTGTTCTAGTATTTGCGCCCCCTTCCCCCTTCTGTCTGGTACCCCTGTGTGCCCCTTTCCACTGCAGTGCTGCAATTTCCCCTCCTCTCCTGCCGGCTGCCGGAAGCTAAGGACACACAGGTAGGTTATTGGGTTATTTCAGAATGGTGAGCGGGGGGGTTACCATCCTGAATGAACACACCACCCCTGGACCGGGGAGCGTGCCCACACCTAATAAAGAGAAGGTGCCAGGAGTGCCAATGGGGCACCCCAGAAGAGGAGGCCTGGGGCCACGCTGTGCAAAACCCTTGCACAGAGCAGGGAAGTATAACATGTTTGTTATTTTTATTTTAAAAAATGCCAACCGGGGAAGTTACACCTACAGGTAAGCCTAGATTAAGGCTTACCTGTAGGTGCTTGCAATATCTCCGAGGCCTACACGGTCTCGGAGATATTTGCAATTTCCCCGAGCACCGCCGCCTTCTGGGCATGCGCTGTCTTGAAAGGGCACTCTGTGTCGTTTCAAGCCGGCGTCATGCCGTGAAAAGCAGCTCCCGTGTGCATGCGCGGAGTGATGTCATCGCCGCTCTGGCCAATCACAGTGCCGAAGCGGCAATACCCGGAAGTAACCTCCGGGAGAGATGTCGCCGCTGGAGGGGGGACGAGGACCGATGCGGGGGCCTCGATCTAAGGTAAGTAATTCATATTGAACTGGTATGCTAGTCATACTAGCTCATTATGCCTTTGTCTTTCAGGTTTAAAAAAAAAAATCGGGGGTTTACAACCACTTTAACCACTTCAGCCCCGGACCATTTTGCTGGTCAATAAATGAGCCACTTTTTGCGATTTGACACTGCGTCGATTTAACTGACAATTGCGCTGTCGTGCGACGTGGCTCCCAAACAAAATTGGCATCCTTTTTTTCCCATAAATAGAGTTTTCTTTTGGTGGTATTTTATCACCTCTGCGGTTTTTATTTTTTCCGCTATAAACAAAAATAGAGCGACAATTTTGAAAAAAAAATGAATATTTTTTTATTTTTTGCTATAATAAATATCCCCCAAAAATATATAAAAAAAACAATTTTTTTCCTCAGTTTAGGCCGATGCGTATTCTTCTACATATTTTCCGTAAAAAATAAAATCGCAATAAGCATTTATTGATTGGTTTGCGCAAAAGTTATAGCGTCTACAAAATAGGGGATAGTTTTATGGCATTTTTATTAATATTTTTTTTACTAGTAATGGCGGCGATCAGCGATTTTTTTCGGTACTGCGACCTTATGACGGACACTTCAGACACTTTTGACACATTTTTGGGACCATTGGCATTTTTATAGCGATAAGTGCTATAAAAATGCATTGATTACTGTAAAAATGCCACTGGCAGGGAAGGGGTTAACACTAGGGGGCGAGGAAGGGGTTAATTATGTTCCCTATGTGTGTTCTAACTGAAGGGGGGGTGGGACTAACTAGGGGAAATGACAGATCGCTGTTCATACATTGTATGAACAGACGAACAGTAATTTCTCCCCTGACAGGACAGGGAGCTGTGTGTTTACACACAGCTCCCAGTTCTTGCTCTGTAACGAGCGATCGCGGGTGCCCGCAAGTGCCCCTAGTGGCTGAAATGCAAAATCACGTAATATTAAGTGATTTTGCGCAGCCGAGCCGACCTGCCACCGTAAAACTGCGGCAGCTGGTCGGCAAGCCTTTTCTGTCAATTTTAGTTTCCAAGTAAAAATCTGTATTTTTGCTGCAAAATTACTTACAACCCCCAAACATTTTATATATATGATTATATATTAATCAGGTCACCAGACCTCACCTGAGACACTAGCACTTTGCCAGTCTCCTCCAGGGCAGGTCCTCCCCTGGTTTCCTTCATTAAAGCCCTGTACACACGATCAGTCCATCCGATGAGAACAGTCCTTCGGACTGTTCTCATCGGTTAACCGATGAAGCTGACTGATGGTCTGATGCGCCTACACACCATAGGTTAAATAACCGATCGGGTCAGAACGCGGTGACGTAAAACACAACGACGTGCTGAAAAAAACGAAGTTCAATGCTTCCAAGCATGCGGCGACTTGATTCTGAGCATGCGTGGATTTTTAACCAATGCTTTTGCATACTAACCGTCGGTTTGGACATATCGGTTAGGCGTCCATCGGTTCAATTTTAAAGCAAGTTCTACATTTTTTGACCGAAGGATAACTGACCGATGGGGCCCACACACGGTCGGTTTGGTCCGATGAAAAGGTCCTTCAGTCCGTTTTCATCGGTTTTGAACGACCGTGTGTACGCGGCCTAAGACAGCTTCCTCCCTTGTGGACAGACAGCTTGGGATCCCCCTTTAGGATTGCAGGCCCCAGCCAGCATAGCTGGGCCTACTCGACAGCGAAGCAACCCCGGGCCAACGTGGCCCCGAAGTCGGATTCACACACATGCACCTCGCGCCAGGAGGGCCACGAGGCGAACAGCCCCGATCAATGACGTCTGCCCCTTAAGTAACCCCTCCCAGCATGCACAGCGGGGTCACCACTCCCACTGTACTGTGGCAGAGAAGAGACACCCAACACACCATGGTACACCTGCATTTCAACAGGGGCCTCCAGTGGCAACGCCACCTGCAGGCAACAAGGGAACACTACCAAGTAGTACCACAGCCAGAACAGAGGCACATTTGTATTAATCAAACAGGTCTGGGCCCAAGTATTGGCACAGACATCCCTAAAATTTGAAAAGGCACCCACTAAATTTGGGGTTGGCGCTACACACACATATATATATATATAGTATATTTTTTTTAGCAGAAACTGTAGAGAATAAAATGGTGACCACTGCCATTTTTTTTATGTCACACGGTATTTGCATAGTGATTTTTCAAATGCAATTATTTGGGATAAATTAATTTTAAGGAATTTTAATGCAAAAAAACACAATATATAATCCAATTTTTATAAAATATAAAATGCGATGTTACGCCGGGTAAATAGATACCCAATATGTCACAGCTTAAAATTACGCACGCTAGTGGAATGGCAACAAACTACTATACCTAAAAATCCCCATAGGCGACAATTTAAACATTTTTACAGGTTACCAGTTTAGAGCTAGAATTACTGCTCTCCCTATAACATTTATGATGATACCTCACAGGTGTGGTGCGAACACCATTTACATATGGGTGCGCAACCTACGTATGCATTTGCCTCTGCACTGCGAGTATGGGGGCTGGGGCAGCATGACAGGAGGGGCGGCATATAGAGGAACCGATGCTCCCTATCTTCCTCCTGCAGCCGCTAAATGCCTGTGGGAGAGGGATAAGAAGCAGGCTTTCAGCGGCTGCAGGAGGAAGATGAAGGGCATCAGTTCCTCTATATGCTGCCTTTGCTGCCCCTTCTATCCAGGTGTACAGGTAAGCAATTTCAACCTCTGCCACCCCTGTAGTTACACCCCTGTAAAAAAGAATGTAATTTGTTAGGGAATGAAATTTCTCTCTAAATATTTTGTTGAAAAGGCTTGTTTAGAGGCCTCAATATCCAGACCAGCCTATCACAATAAGGTTGTGAAGGGTTCTTTAAGCTGTGGATGACTGACATCCCATCTACAGTACAAGTGTATCCTTAATTCCATGTCCAAAGCCACTGTGTAGATCTCTTTAGCGGTCTGTAAGGGTAGAATTGTGCAGGAGGACATCTTTCCCACTGAACATGTCAGGCCCCGTACACACGACCGAGTTTCTCGGCAGAATTCATCCAGAAACTCGATCGGAGCTGAATTCTGCCGAGAAACCCGGCGTGTGTACACTTTCGGCCAAGGAAGCCGACGAGTTCCTCGTCGAGCCAAATAGAGAACATGTTCTCTATTTCCTCGTTGTTCAATGAGGAAAGTTGGCTCGCCGAGATCCTCGGCGGCTTCACACAGAACTCAACGAGCAAAACGATGAGTTTTGCCCGTCGAGTTCCTCGGACGTGTGTACGGGGCCTAAGGGGCATTCTTCCCACCGACCACCAATGTAAAGAGCATTCTTCCCACTGGCCACCAATATTAGGGAAATTTTTCTTACAGACCACCATTGTAAGGGTCATTATTTCCACTGACCACCAATGTAAGGCGCTTTCTCTGTAATGATCAACAATGTAAAGGCATTCTTCCCAATTTATGTTAGCAGGGGTTTCTTGAGACCTCAAAATGATTTCTAGGGTTTCTCTGGGGTAAAAAAGTTTGAGAAAGACTGATCTAGAATGACTAACCGCTACCACTCTGTGAAAGTAACCAATAAAGGGGTTTTTCCACTTTCTTGTGTCTTCTTTTCCAAGCCAGGTTTCATTATTTGGTCAAAAGTAAAGATTGAGGGGCAGATCCACAAAGAGAGTACGCCGGCGTATCTAGTGATATGCCGGCATACTTTCAAATTTCCTGCGTCGTATCTTTGTTTTGAATCCTCAAAACAAGATACGACGGCATCTGGGTTAGATCCGACAGGCATACGCCTTCGGATCTAAGATGCAATTCTTCGGCGTCCGCTGGGTGGGCGTCGAGTATGCAAATTAGCTATTTCTGACGATCCACGAACGTACGAGCGGCCGTCGCATTCTTTTACGTCGTCTCTAGTCGGCTTTTTCCAGCGTATAGTTAAAGCTGCTATATGGTGGCGTACTCAATGTTAAGTATGGCCGTCGTTCCCGCGTATAATTAAAAAAAAAAAATTTTGTTTGTGTAAGTCGTCCGTGAATCGGGCTGGACGTAATTTACGCCCACGTCAAAACAATGACATCATTTAGCGCAATGCACGGCGGGAAATTTAGGGACGGCGCATGCGCAGTTCGTTCGGCGTGGGGACTTGCTTCATTTAAATGAAACACGCCCCCTACTCGCCGCATTTGAATTGCGCGCCATTACGCCACGAGAGATACACTACGCCGCCGTAACTTACGGCGCGAATTCTTTGTGGATTCGAAGCTGGGAACAGTAAGTTACAGCGGCGTAGCGTATCTCACATACGTTGCGCCCATGCAATTGTATGTGGATCTGCCCCTTCATGTGAGGCTTTTGGCATAAGCATTTGTATCAGACATTAGAAGGTATTCAATGCTTGCAAAGCAATAAATATAATATTTATTTATATCATTATTTATAATATACTGTATATATAATAACATGATATTTTGCCACTTTTATAAATATTTTAGAGCTTGTAAAACACACTAAAGAACACTAATGAGTGATCATTTTAGATTAATCATAATCTAAATAAGTGTTTAAAGATATTTTGTGTGCTGTACTTCACTTGTGCAACAGTTATTATGGTTTCAGGTTACTTTGGCTTATAATGTCTTGTGTTTGCCATAGTGTGGCTGTAACAAATGACGACTGTACACATACATTCGGTATGCTGAGCTGCTTTGTTTAGGAGTTACTGGTAACCGGCCTACCACTCCCACAAACAAAAGGTACAGCAACTTAATCAATGGATGGTGTGGGTTGATTTTCTAAGCAGAGGATGTTTTTTATTCGGAAGAGTACTGCAAGTGGCTATGGATGTAATAGTTGCCACACTCACATCAGTACAGTGGACACCAGAAGACACCTCTATAGTCAAAGCTGCTTCCACATCCTGTGGCACCTGTGGAAGATGTTTTACCTTAAAACATAAAGTGAAGACAGAAGGGCATTACTGGAAAAGATCTCTAAAATCTGCTTATCTAGCACAGTCTTCCATGAAAGATACATTTAATTGCTTATTAAATGGAGACATCTTAGCAGAGGTAGTAAAGAAAATAAACAAAAATACCAGAAGACAACGGAAGGGTAAAAATGGATCACGGAGTTCTAAAAAGGTGGATCAAGCGGATATTCTAGAATGGATTGGAGGATTGTTATGGAGTGGACTGATTGGATTTTATGAAAGGCCAACAAAGGAGTTCATAAACCTCTCAAGGAAACGGTATCGTCAGCTAACCTCAAATGGGCAGCTCCAGGATATGTTCATTATGTTCGATACGGCAACAAAAACTATCCCAACTTTTTTCCAGGAAATGAACAAATTACAGGAAAAACTAGTTTTAAATTTTAGGACAATGTTTGAGCCGGGTCAGACTCTTTGCATAGAAAAATATAAAGTAGATTTCGGTACATTAGATCATCCTAGAGACTTACGGGTGGCCTTGTTGGTGGACAAAGAAACAGGTTTTATCTGTAATTTTTTTATATACTCCATCTTTCATTTATTAAGTGAATCGGAATATATCCCATTGATATACATTATCCGCAAACTCCTCAACCCCTTCTATAACCAAAATTATACGGTGGAGATTGACAATTCAGCTCATATAGATGAAACCATCATTGGGGAATGTAGAAAGCTTGGGATACGGCTAGAACCTTTTCCTTGGTTTGGGGAAAGCTCTCAATTAGCATATAGAGACCAAGGTGGTGAAAACAATATCTATTTTTCGGACTGGGAAGGCTATTTAGTGTTTCCACTTAATGGAAAAGATCATCCTTCATTCATGTTCTTGGTATACTTTTGGCTTCTGGTTCACATTTCTGCCATTAATGCTTTCACGCTATATTCACTTAAAAATAGGAAGTCCAGTGAAGATTTATTACTTGAGGATTTTGTAGAACTTCTCTCTAAAGAGATGATTCAAGTTTTTGTTCGTCCAGATTCTTCTCAGTGTGGTGATAATAGTGAGGAGGATCAGAAAACAGTCTATAGTAGAGGCAACCAGCTGTAAGTAGTTTTAAAGTATCTGTAAACCCAATCATATAATCTTCACTATGTCAATGTCATTTTAAAATGTGTTTTCAATCGTTTTAGGCAACTCTTTTCAGTGGTGCGATAAAAGAAGCCAGATACACATCCTTCATCAGCAATTTATTGAGAATTGGCTAAAATATGGTCATGACAAAACACTGACCTGTTTTGCAGTGTTAATTTCGTAGATGAAATCTTTTTATCTACTAAAACACGATTAAAACTAAAACAATTCAGATGACTAAAATACGACTAAAACTAAAAATGGGATTTTAGTCAAAGAACCTAATATTTAATGTTGGTAATATATTCAGGTAATATATGCAAATAGCATTACAGCCAATAGAGTTTACAGTTTTTTTGGAGTTTTTTTATATTTTAAAGTTGCACTTCTGTTTGTCAAAAAGCAATATTTTTGTTTGTTTATGAAGCTTGGTTTTAATTAAAAAGACTTTTATATATATATATATATATACCGTATTTATCGGCGTATACCGCACACTATTTTGCCCTGAAAATCAGGGCAAAATCGTGGGTGCGCGATATACGCCGATACCCGCTTTCCCGCGCCGAGTTTGAATACTGCGCCGGCATATACCGAGCGCAGTACACTCGTGTATAGTCGGGCAGTCTGGGCTACACTCGCGCTCACGTCCTGTACGTCCAGGACGTCAGCGCGAGAGTAGCCGCGCATTGCCGACTATACGCGAGTGTACTGCGCTCGGTATATGCAGGCGCAGTATTCAAACTCGGCGCGGGAAACGAGCGGGGAGGACGCCGCAGAAGGACGACGGACCCGACGAAGAGGACACCGGAAGCCGCAGACGGACGCCGGACCCGACGAGGCCGCCGATGGACGCCGTGCAAGACACCAAACTGTAAGTACAAAAATCTTTTTTTCACAGGAATTTCTGGGCAAATTTAGGGGTGCGCGCTATACGCGGGAGCGTGCTATACCCCAATAAATACGGTATATATATATATATATATATATATCACAATGGCGAAATCTGTGTCTGTAGTGCATGTTCAAACCTTAATACCATAAATAATAAGTCATTCGATTTTTACTTCAGGAGTATATACTGAGTTTGCAAATTCCATAGAAATGTTTAAATAATGCATTGCAATTTAACTAAACCCATTTGATTTTAGTCGACTATAATGTACTGGAGATTTTAGTCGACTAAAATACGAAACTAAAGCAATTCAGACGACTAAAATTCATCTCAAACTAAAATGGCATTTTAGTCAATGGACTGAGACTAAAACTAAGTCGAAATTCAACATCAAAATTAACAATGGTAATGGAGCTTTGTCAACTAAAGTGTACTGGAGATTTTAGTTGACTAAAATGTACTGGAGCCCTCCAACCGACATCAGCCCAAAAACTCCTGTTTGATGTTACAATTTAGGGATACCATTGTCACAGGCCACACCCAAAGTTGGCACAAAAATAACACTAGACTCACCACTGCGATATAGTACTGGCATACCCCACTTTTAAGTACACAATAGGGTTTATTTACTAACGCTGGAAAGTGCAAAATCAGGCTCACGTCTGCAAAGAAACCAATGAGCTTTTAGGTTTTATTACCAGGCTTAATTGAATAAGCTGGGGTTAGAAGCTCATTGGATTCTATGCAGAAGTAAGCCTGATTTTGCACTTTCCAGCAATAGTAAATAAACCCCATTGTGTACTTAAAAGTGGGGTATGCCTGTACAGACCACACTCCCCCACTCCAACGCAGCTGCATGTTTTCTTCCCAATTTAAGCCCTTCTCGCTGTTAGCACAATTTGGTTACACCCACCATTTGGTATGGCTTGCTATGCGCACCACTATTGGCCACAGCCCCTAGTCCACCACCTCTCCCAGCCCTGTTAAGGGGTACAATTTAGGCACATGAGCTGCCAAGTGGTACCCAAGTGAAAAAAGGTTGGGTTCCACTGTCTTAGTGAATACAGCTGTATATTACATTTCATATTGTCAGTCTGATTTGCAGTAATCTGTAATTCTGTCTATTATTTTCTAGACACAAAAATGCTGAGACATCCAGTGGATCCACTAAGCATTCCCAACACAAGTCAATGAAAGAAAAAGGAGTGACGGGACTAAGTAATCTGGGGAATACGTGCTATATGAATGCAGTTATACAATGTCTCAACTCTACCTCCCAACTAGTTGAATACTTATTTTCTTGGCAGTTTGAAAACTTAATTGCTAGGTAAAAGGTTTTTGTTTTTTGACTTTACTAAGTATTCTAGTTGTCCGTAGATGATGTGGAAAGATTTACTACAGTTCAAAATGTACAATTTCTGTGATTATTCTGAGTGACATTTACATATATAGATAGTGTGAGGCCTCGTACACATGGCCGAGGAACTCGACGTGCCAAACACATCGAGTTCCTCGGCCAGTTCAGCCCTGAAGCCGCCGAGGAGCTCGGCGGGACGAGAGCTCCCATAGAACAACGAGGAAATAGAGAACATGTTCTCTATTTCCTCGCCGAGGTCCTCGTCGCCTTCCTCGGCCGAAAGTGTACACACGGCCGGGTTTCTCGGCAGAATTCAGCCAGAAACTCGGTCGGAAGCTGAATTCTGCCGAGGAAACTGGTCGTGTGTACGGGGCCTTGAGAGAGATATGAAGCCTGTTATTTCCGATCACCTTCTGAAAACTTGCCTGATTGTTATGTTGGCCTTCTGGCTTCAATTCTCTTAAAGCAACTTTGTTGCATCCTGTAAAACAGTAATAATACACGTTCCTCCACCTATGTCTCCTATTTCTGATACTTATATAGAGCTACAATGGCCAAAGAGTCTTCAGTATCCTACATGCTTTCAGTTGTGTTGGGTTCCTGTGTTCCACACTGCACACTGCCTACAAGACAACATTTAGGCCTGTTCAAGACACCTAGACTAAAGGGCTAAAGGATGCTGGATGTCATCAAGGCCGGAAGTTCCTCAGGGACCATGGGCAGGAAGGCACATATATACTCTATGTTTATTGAGTACAGAGGGAGTAGTCAGTTGTACAACAAAACACTCACTTTTATGGTGAATCTAGATTTGGGCTTTGAAGAGACCCATAGGTAAAGATGCAGAAAAAAAACAAATATTTTAAACAATTTTTTAAGTGTTTTTTTTCTTTCCATAAATTATTTTCTGTTCACATACAATGGGTCTTTGTACTTGCCACTTCCATATTCAACCTTTTATGATTCAGTCAGGGGAGGAGTGAAGGGGAACACTATAGGACCAGGGTCAGCAGCCGATGGTTAAATCTTGAACACGGCTTTGCCAATCCTTTACTCCAGCCTCCACCGCTTTCATCTTAACAGCTGAGCAAAGAGTGGGAGGCAACACAGTAGCCTTTCAAGTTATCCAGCAGGTGATTGGTTGCTAGGAAGCCGGGCAGTCCTAGCAACCAATTACCAACTTCCTAATATGAATAGTTAACTTGGTTTCCCACTCTCCCCTCCATCCAGTACTGTGCTGCCTCTCACTCTCTGCTCTGCTAAACAGACGGTGTAAGATAGATGAATGCTACCTACACTCTGCTGTGTTAAGAGGATGATGTGAACGGGCAAAGGACACGACTGTGGGGAGTGGAGCAGATGACACTGCTATGGGGTGGGGGGGGGCAGAGGATATTACAGTAGGGGGGTGATATGAGGGGGCAGAGAACACTACTATGGTTGGGGGGGTCAGAGGACACTAAAGTGAGGGGGGTTTAAAGGGGGCAAAGGACACTGCTATGGGGTGGGGCAGAGGACACTACTGGGGGGAGCAAAATACACTACTGTGGAGTGGAAGAGTACATTGCTGTGGCCTATGGGGGGTTATTTCAAGGGGGCAGAGGATACTACTGTGGCACACCATGTGTTCTTCATGACGTCTTTCTATTGAGGGCTAGATAGTTTTTATTTTAATAAATGGCACCACCGGGATCTTTGATTTTCTCCATGTTGTCCAGGTTCATTTCAACCTCTGAAAAATAGGCTACCCATGCTATAGGGCAGGGGAGTCAAACTCATCGTGGGCCGCATCAGCATTATGATTTCCCTCAAAAGGGCCGGGTGTATCTGTAAGATTAGATTTCCAGCACATCCCCTCCCCTTTACATTAGATGTCAAGAGTCACCCCACCATCAGAAGTTGAGTCCCCCACTCTCCCTTACATCACAGTGCACCCCCATTTCCTTGTGCTGCTGCTGGGAAAAAGCAGGATGCTTGAAAGCCGAAAGTAAGGGTCTGGAGAAGGACCAGAGGAGGTGCGAGGGCCACATGAAATGGCCCGGAGGGCCAGATTCGGCCGCGGGCCTTGTGTTTGACACCTGTGCTATAGGGCGTCACTTGGGTGACAGTGCTGAGTCAGCTGGCACCACACCCAGCAGCAGTCTCAGGGTATTTGGATGTCCACACAATAGAGGCACACAATAGAGGCTTTTACTTGCACGTAGGAAGGTCTCAGTACTCCCCACAGCAGGTGGCACTCAAATGAAGCGGCAATGCAGAAGGGGAAGGAAGTTGTGAGGCACTTGGTTCCTTTATGATTTCCTACATTCACAGGGACACAACTGTTCAATTGGACACTGGCGCCCCATGTGAATTCAGCAGCCAGCTTGGGTCAGGAAGAGTCTATTTAGGACCCGGCTCCCAGATTTGGCATGCTTTATGCAAATGGATAGCGTAGGGACAAGATCTCTGTTTGACAGGGACAGTGCTTAGAGGTAAGGAAAGGTTCCAGAGGAGTAGGGATAGTAAAGGGATTACATATACCTCTCTTCAGGAATCCTCCCATTTGGGTGTGGACCAGCCAGGCCACATTCCCCTCCTCTTGCAGATGCTGTCGGCATCTTCAAGTCTTCAAACTGCTGTCACAGTTTGTAAGTGGCTCCGGACAGGTGCGATAGTCCTGAATAAGCTGTGTTGAACCTTTCTACAATATAACTTTGTTGCTTGACTTGGTCTTGTGTGTTTTCTGCCTGCCACACCATGCTGCACCTTACTCTCATGTAAATGACGTGCCTAAAATGCAATAAATACACATATACTTTATAGTAATACACATATACTTTATAGTCTTATGGGAAAATTGTTGTTGAAATATATGGGGGTTGACTTAATAAAACTGGACAGTGCAAAATATGAAGCAGCTCTGCATAGAAACCAATCAGCTAGCGTTTTTTTTTTTTTGTCAAAGCTTAATTGAAAAAGCTGAAATTAGAAGCTGATTGGCTAACATGCACACCAGGTTTTGCACTCTCCCGTTTTAGTAAATCAAGACCATGGTCTGATGTTTCTCTTTAGGTGGTTAACTAAACATAAAAATTTTACTAAACATCTGCTGATATGTTTATATCCTTTTTTGCAGGAATAAAAAGATATTTGTGAACGCCTTTGCTAAGCTTGTGGCAGACCTATGGTTTGGTGAATCCCAGTCTGTGATACCAGAAGACTTTTGGGGTACATTGTGTGAAATTCACCCACCTTTTTGGGGGGAAAGTCAACAGGATGCACAGGAACTGCTCATATACACTTTGAATGGATTACACGAGGATCTAACAAATGTAAGATTATTTATTGAGCATTACTAAAAGTGGTTGTTAACCCACTATATTATGATCATGCCATCCTCTCTGTTATATAACGCTATGTGCTCCTGTGCCTGTGTTGTATAAAAAAAATGCATATTATACTGTATATCAGAGCGGCTCCTGGCACTCACCTGGCTCCTCAGCTCTCTCCTCTTTCCAGCTGATAGCTATAGTGGGCGGGGCCGAGAACTGCCTCTGATGTCAGCTGGTGAGAAGAGAAGGAGAGAGGAGAGAGATCCGAGGAGTCACGTGAGTGCCAGGAGCCTCTCTGATATAGGTATAAACTGCATCTTTTTTATACGGCACAGGGGGTCATAGCTTTATATAACAGAGGGGATGGCATGATGAGGATGAGGATGATCTTGGAGTGGAGAGAGCTGACAGGCAGGGAGGGGAGGAGGACACAGGAGAGAAGAGATCAGGGCTGTGGATGAAGGAGGCACGTAAACTGACCATGTAAACTGACCACTGTGTCAGGGCACAGCAGCCATGATATACCACGGTCAGTTTACAGGAGGGAGGGCATAGCTAGGCAGGATCAGGTAAGAGATAGTGATATATTTAAATGTGATTCTGCCAGACTATATTTAAGTCACATGCACCCCGAATGTTGGAAATAATGAACTCTGTCATAAATTTGGATATAGCCGCTCTAAAAAAAAATATTCTAGGCAATAATTTAAAGCCACCTCTCTTTTTCAGACTACCAACAACACATCCTCTAACATGGTGAAAGGTATTATTATAAGGCATACCATAAAGAATGCTTCCAATACTCCAATCGCACGCTTATTCCAAGGGGTTCTTAGCCAGACAACAATTTGTATGGAGTGTGGAAGGAGAAGTTACAAGGAGGACATTTTTACTGTACTTTCACTTCCCATACCTTCTGGAAATGGAGCATCTTTGATGGTAATATGAAAATATCTACTGTTACTTGACTCAAAATCATTGCAAAAAGCCCATTTATTTTCTGAAAGTGTAATGCCTCGTACACTTGACCGGTTTTCCTGCAAAAAAATTAGAACCAGCTCTCTTTTTTCCAGTCGTGATTCCCGGAGGTCTTTTTCCCATTGCAAAAACTGCTTGTGTGTATGCTTTTCAGGTGGGGGGGGGGGGACGTGCATACTCAGAATCAAGTATGAGACGGGAGCACTAGTTCTGGTAAAACTAGCGTTCGTAATGGAGATAGCACATTCGTCACGCTGTAATGGACTGAAAAGCGATAATCGTCTCTCATCAAACTTTTACTAACACGAGGATCAGCAAAAGCAGCCCAAAGGGTGGCGCCATTTGAATGGAACTTCACCTTTATAATCCCGTCATACGTGTTGTACGTCACCGCGCTTTGGTTGGGCAGGATTTGGCATGAACGTATGCAAGTCAAGCTGGAGAGGAATCACGACGGGAAAACTTAGTTTTTTTTTCTGAAAGGAAAACCGGTCGTGTGTACGAGGCATAAGGCTATAGGCTACCCATTACTAGCCTACAGTATGTTTGATTAATTTTTTGAGACCCGGGCCATAGTAAAAAGATGGCCACAAGGTAGCTCTATAGATCCAGGAGGCCGTCTTTTTAAAGCCTCGGTTCCTCCGGCCACTGGGGGGCGCTCATGCGTGCCCAGCGCGTCACTGAGATGCCGATGCGCGTGCCTAGCGGCCGCGATGCCCGCCAGGTACCCGTGATCGGCAGTGACAGAGCCAGGCACGTGGAGCTCTGTGTGTAAACACAGAGCTCCACGTCCTGTCAGGGAGAAGAGACCGATGCGGTGTCCCTTGTACATAGGGACACAGATCGGTCACCCTCCCCAAACAGTAAGAATCACTCCCAGGGTACACATTTAACCCCTTCCTCACCCTCTAGTGTTAACCCCTTCCCTGCCAGTCACATTTATACAGTAATCAGTGAATATTTATAGCACTGTTCGCTGTATAAATGTGAATGGTCCCAAAAATGTGTCAAAAGTGTCTGATGTGTCCGCCATAATATCGCAGTCCCGATAAAAATCGCAGATCGCTCCCATTACTAGTATAAATAAAAATATATATATCAGAATTCTATCCCCTATTTTGTAGCTGCTATAACCAATCACTATGCGCTTATTGCGATTTTTTTTCTCCCAAAATATGTAGAAGAATACATATCGGCCTAAACTGAGAAAAAAATAGTTAAAAAAAAATAAAAATTGGGATATTTATTATAGCAAAAAGTAAAAAATATTGTGTTTTTTTCAAAATTGTCGCTCTTTTTTTGTTTATAGCGCAAAAAATAAAAACCGCAGAGGTGATCAAATACCACCAAAAGAAAGCTCTATTTGTGTGGAAAAAAAGGACGTCAATGTTGTTTGGTAGCTATGTCGCACGACCGCGCAATTTTCATTTAAAGCGTGACAGTGCCGAAAGCTAAAATTTCGCCTGGGCAGGAAGGGGGTATATGTACCCAGTAAGCAAGTGGTTAAATACCATTACCTTACATACAGTTCAGGGGTAAAGTACATCCTATGCAAAAAATGTAGTCTGAATTAGTTTGTCTCTAAATAAGATAAAAAGTTGAGGACAGTCTTCAAGTTGGTTTTCCTGATCTAGTATTGGGATATTAATCATCTATTGCTCCCACAATCTGTCAATTTTAGGCAAGTCAACACAAAGAAGAGCCATATAGTTATGCTTGATATGGATATGAATGCATACACAAAAGGCATATTGTTCTCATAAAGCAAAAAAATTACTATTGTCTGCCCAAATCATAAATATAGTGGCCCGGATTCACAAACAGCGTCGCATATTTATGCCGCCGTAGCGTATCTTCTTTACGCTACGCCGACGTAGTGCATAGAGGCAAGCACTGGATTCACAAAGCCAGTGCTGCCAAATCTGCGCTGGGTTACTAAGTCGTAAGTCGGCGTAAGTGGAAGTGGGCGTGAGCCATGCTAATGAGGCGTGACCCCATGCAAATGATGGGCCGAGCGCCAGACAGATATGAATCGCCAACTGCGCATGCCCCGGGACGTGGACGCATCCTTCTGCGCATGCTCAGAATCATGTCGGAACAACTGCCTAAGATACGACGGATCACTGCCTACGGCGTGAATGTAACTTACGCCCAGCCATATTCACGTCCAACGTAAACAACGTAAAATACGACGGCTTGTGTTCCCTGGTCCATACCTTTGCATGGGTTGCGCCTCATATATGGGGAATAACTTTACGCCGGACGTACGACTTACGCAAACCGCGTATATTATGCGCCGGGCGCAAGTACGTTCGATAATCGGCGTATCTCCCTCATTTGCATATGTGCATAGAAAATCAATGGGAGCGGCAAATGCGCCCATTGTAAATATGCGCCCACGATACGCCGGCGTAGGCAAGTTACGTCGGTCGTAGGAAGCCTATTTTTAGGCTTATCTTAGTATGTGGGTCGGCGCATAGATACGACGGCGCACATTTGTACTTACGTCGGCGTATCTTGAGATACGTCGACGCAAGTGCTTTGTTAATCCAGGCCATAGTATATACAGCAACAATATACTGCAAATTCATAAAAAGCAAATCAATAAATATCAAATCATTAATAAAAGTGTAAATGTATGGTGCTTCAAATAAAAACGAATGTTCCCATTAGAATATTTCCCCTCTAGTGCTGTTCCTTGATGGTAATAGTAATGAGGGCAGATGTAGCAAAACACCTAACACGTGTTCTAATTCACCTCCATTCTATACATAACTAAAAAAAAACAAAAAAAAAAAGTTTTGCCTTTAGTTATATGTTGAAGTGTGTTCTTTATTACAGCAATGTCTACAGAGCTTCTTCCAACAAGCCATGTTGACCAGCACAGATAAGGTATTCTGCCGATACTGTAAAACCAAACAGGATGCTACAGTTGAAGTGAAGATAAGCAAACCACCAAAGATTTTAATTCTACATTTAAAGAGGTATTTTCTAAATTGGGCAGGCTACATAAATTCCATATTAACTTTTTATGCTATGGATTGGAGTTAGGGTTGCCACCTTTTCTTCAAGCCAAACCCAAACCCTTTAGCAGCCTACTTTAGGGTGCCCTAAGGAGAATAGTATTGCGGCTGCAGCAAACAGTGGGTGTGGCCAAATTGCTCTTGCAGTCGTCCACAGCTCCGGGTTGGCAACAAATTTGTTTGTGACTATCTTGGTTACTTGGGGAGCCACAGCCCGGTCTGAATAATGTGTCCGGGTCTCAGTCGGCCTGAAACCCGGACACATGAAACAAAACCTGGACTGTCCGGGTGAATCCCGGACAGGTGGCAATCCTAATTGGAGTGGGTGTGGAAGAGCGCTTCCCATGAAGGGGGTTATCTTATGCGGGGAGGAGCCGAGACAGCCGCCGAGAGACCCCAGAAGACCAGGATCGGGGCCACTGTGTGCAAAACGAGCTGCACACAGTGGAGGTAAGTATAACATATTTGTTATTTTTATTTTTTTAAACTGGAACCTTTAGTGTCCCTTTAACATCTCTAAATGTCACCACTTTTTAACTAATGAAACCACCAAGCTACTCATTCACTCACCGCTTCCTTCTCATACCTCTCCATAGGCTATACCCCCCTTCAGTCTATCAGAAATGCTGCTGCCAGACTCATCTTACCTTACCAACCACTTAGCGTCTGCCACATCTCTCTGCCATTATCTCCACTTGCTTCTGATTGCCCAGTGAATTAAACTCAAAGTACTAACAGCAACATACAAAAACATTCACAACTCTGAGCTACATCACCAGTCTTGTCTCCAAATATCATCAAAACCACCCTTTCTGCTCATCCCAGGACCTCCTGATCTAGCTCTCTGGTCTCCTCCTCCCATGCTCATCTCCAGGACTTTTCGAGAGTCTCTCCCATCTTTTGGAACTCTTTACCTCAATCTGTCTGGCTATCTCCTATCTGGCCACCTTTAGGCGCTCCCTAAAAACTCATATCTTTAAGAAAGCCTATCACGTCTTCAACAAAAAACCTGAACTTTTAACCACTTGCTTACTGGGCACATAAACCCCCTTCGTTCCCAGGCGAAATCTCAGCGTCCGGCACTGCGTCGCTTTAACTGACAATTGCGCGGTCGTGCGACGTGGCTCCCAAACAAAATTGGCGTCCCTTTTTCCCCACAAATAGAGCTTTCTTTTGGTGGTATTTGATCACCTCTGCGGTTTTTATTTTTTGCGCTATAAACAAAAAAAGAGCAACAATTTAAAAAAAATATATATTTTTTTTACTTGTTGCTATAATAAATATCCCAATTTTTTTTTAAAAAACTATTTTTTTTCTCAGTTAAGGCCGATACGTATTTTTCGACGTATTTTTGTAAAAAAAAAAAAAAAAAATCGCAATAAGCGACTGGTTTGCGCAAAAGTTATAGCGCCTACAAAATGGGGAACAGAATTATGTTTTTTTTTATTATTTTTTTTTTTTACTAGTAATGGCGGCGATCTGCGATTTTTATTGGGACTGGGATATTGCGGCGGACGTATCGGACACTTTTGACACAAATTTGGCGCCATTCACATTTATACGGCGATCAGTGCTATAAAAATGCACGAATTACTGTATAAATGTGACTGGCAGTGAAGGGGTTAACACTAGGGGGTGAGGAAGGGGTTAAATGTGTAGCCTGGGTGTGTTATAACTGTGTGGGGGGAGGGGGGGTGACTGGGGGAGGGGACCGATGCTGTGTCTCTATGTACAAGAGACACAGATCGGTCTCCTCTCCTCTGACAGCACGTGGAGCTCTGTGTTTACACACAGAGCTCCACGTCCCTGCTGTCACCTGCCGTGTCACCGACGATCGCGTGTACCCGGCGGACATCGCGGCCGCCAGGTACACGCATCGGGTCTTCGGCGATGCGTCGGGACAGTTTTTACCCATGCACATAAAGGCCGTTTTTAAACGGCCACTTGGCACTTGAGAGCCGCGCTGCGGACGTATTTCGTCTATAGCGCAGATCTCAAGTGGTTAAAGGGTTTGTAAAGGAATTTTTTTTTTTTTTATCTTAATAGCTTCCTTTACCTTAATGCAGTGCTGTTTTCATGTCCTCATTGTTCATTTTTGCTCTCAAGTTGCTGTAATTCTTCTCTGATCTCCACACTTCCTGGTTGTCTGTTTCCTGATGACCACAGTACTGGGAGCTTTCTCTCTGTGGTCACTAACTTCAAGGAGGTGTGATTACTGTGTGTCTAAAACCCCTCAGCACCAATCAGTTTTGTTTTCCAAACCATCACTGCCCTGTATTGGCTCTGTGGCTCTGTACATCACAGAAGCAGGAAACAACATGCAAAAACAAAACTAGAAACTACAGGTACATTATATGATTGATTTTTATCTATTTTTAATAATTTTTAAAAGGAACCAGTTAACTATTATGTCTCTATACCCTGTAAACAGTAATTTCAGCAAAAAAAAAAATGTTCCTTTACAACTCCTTTTAACTCTTCCATTAGCTCATCCCCCACAGTTATTACCTTTTTTACCACTTCCTTTATACTATTAGATTGCAAGCTTTTATGAGCAGGGCTCTCTTAACCCTCTTGTATTTTACTGTATTGTAACTGTGCTGTCTGCCCTCATGTTGTAAAGCGCTGCGAAAACTCTTGGCGCTATATGAATCCTGTATAGTACTAATAATCATAATTCGTGTGACCTGTAGTCAGCTGCGTTCCTGGGGTGGCAGGGATGGTTTGAAGTGAACCAGGTACTGCCACTTGGAGGGTGCCACCAGCGACATGCAGAGGGGCAGCGGCGTGCTAGGTGCCGGAACCTTATCCACACTGAAAAAAGTCAGAACTTTAATGCAGTGTAATCTCAACTCAACAGTAAAAGTATAGTCCTGACCAACAGAGAGAACGGCAACAGCAGTTTGGGAGAGTACCCTGTGAAATCATGCAATAATCTGTTCTGCATTCATCTAACAGTTTAGTATCTATTTTTCAGGTTTGAACATCAAGGCTGGGTAAGAAGGAAGCTGAAAACCAATGTAACTTTTCCTTTGACCAATTTAGACACATCTCCATTCGTAACATCGTATAATGTTAAACCCCCAGACTACCACCTATATTCTGTTGTGGTAAGTACAAGTGTTAAAGTTAATTAATAAGTGTACTGTATAGACATGTGCACACTGAAATATTTCGTTTCGGAATTTCGTTTTCGTCCAAAAAATGTATGTATTTAGTTACTCCCGAAAGTTTTTATTTATTTTGTTTTTCGTTAGAAATTGCATTCGTCCAAAAAACTGAATGAATTAACGTTGAATCTGTCATTGAAGGCTTATGGTGTCTGTCGAATGTTCAAAGAATATTTGACGGAGCAGCGAAACTGTACGGTGCCGCAATCGTACATTTCCGGTCGAATGATCTGCCTTCAAGCTAGCTATAGTAGAATTCTAATGTTGTATGACTAGTAATAATTATATTTATTAATTATTATTACTAGTCAACCAACATTGGAATTTTTCTATAACCTATGGGCGGAGCATTTGACCGGAAATGTACGATTGCAGTGTCGTACAGTTTAGCTGCTCCGTCAAATCTTCTTAGAACTTTCGACAGACACCATAAGCCTATAATGACAGATTCAACGTTTGTATGTTTTTCGATGCTTTGTTGAATCTTCGTCGTTCATGTTGAATTGTCAAGTTAGTTCTAGCTATTTTACTGCTCCTCCTCTTTGTTTACAATCAGCCAATAACATTCATCATCATTTTTTTTATTTTACTTCCCCCACCCAATTCCAGCAGCGATCTTTTCTCTCTATAATGTCAAATCTTTTCTCTCTATGTAGAATAATCTTGGACTATTAGGCCCCATACACACAAGAGAATTTATCCGCGGATACGGTCCAGCGGACCGTTTCCACGGATAAATCCTCTCAAAGATTTCCGCAGATTTCTATGCGATGGAGTGTACACACCATCGCATTGAAATCCATGCGGAAATCCTCTGGCGATGACGTGTCGCGCCGTCGCCGCGATTATGACGCGGCGACGGGCGCGACGCTGTCATATAAGGAATTCCACGCATGCGTCAAATCATTACGACGCGTGCGGGGAATCCCTTTGGACGGATGGATCCGGTAAGTCTGTACAGACGAGCGGATCCATCCGTTGGGATGGACTTCAGCAGATGGATTTGTTGTGCATGTCAGCAAATATCCGATCTGCTGGAATCCATCCCAGGGGAGATTTATCCGTGGAAAAAGATCCGCTGGCGTGTACACACCATAGGATCTATCCGCAGAAACCCATTTGCTGGGATTTATCTGCGGATGGATTCTATCGTGTGTACGGGGCCTTAGAGTTAAGGTTAGGCACATTCGATCACAAGTTCGATAGACACAGATTATTATTGTCAGTGTCATGTTGAATCTCCTATCTATATCTAACTGTTGTTGCAACGAAAATGAAAATAAAGTCGGATCTTTCAGTTTTCGTATTCTGCGCATTCGTTTTCGTTTGTTAAAATTAGAAATCTGTTAGAAATTCGGACGAAAATGCATTCGGACAAAAATTAATGCATATGTCTACTGTATACGCAGAGGGCAGAAAAATAGAAACTTTATTTTAGGCAAGTACTTCCATAAGGGTTTTGTAATAGTTGACCTCACAGATCAGTTTGCCACTTCACTGCCCAAGGTAGAATGTGGGATGTTACATTCTATAAATGCATTAGATCCCCTGGAAATTACCGTATTTATCGGCGTATACCGCGCACTTTTTTGCCCTGAAAATCAGGGCAAAATCGTGGGTGCGCGGTATACGCCGATACCCGCTTTCCCGCGCCGAGTTTTGAATACTGCGCCGACATATACCGAGCGCAGTACACTCGGGTATAGTCGGGCAGTCTCGGCTCCTTCCGCGCTCACGTCCTGGACGTACAGGACGTCAGCGCGAGAGTTGCCGAGCATTGCCGACAATACACGAGTGTACTGCGCTCTGTATATGTCGGCGCAGTTTTTTAAAACTCGGCGCGGGAAACGAGCGGGGAGGACGCGAGGACGCCGCAGAAGGACGCCGGACCCGACGAAGAGGACACCCGAAGCCGCAGAAGGACGCCGGACCCGACGAAGAGGACACCCGAAGCCGCAGAAGGACGCCGGACCCGACGAAGAGGACACCCGAAGCCGCAGACGAACGCCGGACCTGACGAGGCTGCCGATGGACACCGCGCAAGACACCAAAACTGTAAGTACAAAAAAAACTTTTTTTCCACAGGATTCGGGGCAACTTTAGGGGTGCGCGGTAAACGCGGGAGCGCGTTATACCGCGATAAATACAGTATACACTAAATGCTGAGTCAACCATTGTGATGGCTGACTCAAATTTTTACTGGTTATTTTTCAACCCAAAACAAAAACAGTATTATTTTTTCGGTCGTTTTCCATGCAGTCCCAACATGTTTTAGATCACTTAAAAGTGTTTACAGATGTATTATGGATAAAAGTGTAGTGTATTCACCAGGTGTATACCATGCACCCTTGAATACATTGTACATTCATACAAAAGTAAATTTTAATTTGTAAACTGGCAATTTTCTATTATGACACAGGCCACTTGATATCTCCCACAATGTAGTACCAGGGGCATCACCTCCAAATTGCACCAGTTTTGATAATTTCCCCTCATTGTATTTCAGCATTTGCATCTTCAAGATTTTTGCCTATGGAAAGACCTAGGTTTGCAGACTTTGTTTACACGGGAGCTGCAGTCAGCACTTGCTCCTCCTGAGGCCCATTGATGAGAGTAGGCATGCCAGGGAAGGTTGCCCTGGGAGTATAAAGGACACCCTAAGTACTAAAATTAAGTTTTCTTTGTTTATCTTGTACATCCAAATGTCTTCAACTGGTTAATGTATCAAGAAGTGATAGCCATACAGTTTAGACAAGGGTAGAAGTATTAACATTCAGAAAAAATTACATTCCATCATTCCACTAAAGCAAGCTCTAGTTGATGCAGGGAGTATCCAATTGCATTTGGGGATTAGGAAGTATTTTATTCCTCCACTGAATCATGCTTTTTTGGGGTTCTTCCTTCCTTTGGACCAACTGTGAGTATAGAGTTCTGCATACGGAGGCTATCTGTTTTTTTCTGCATTGGCTGAACTAAATGGACACGTGTCTTTTTTCAAACTGACTAACTATGTAACTATATGTAACTATGGTGCATATACCTACTGCCAATGTGTAGAAGAAACCAGCAAATACTGTGGGCCAGATCCACATACATCTGCGTCGGGCGCAGCGTATCTACGATACGCTACACCGCTGTAACTTACTTTTGTTTTGTTTGAATCCACAACGAATCCGCGCCGTAAATTATGGCGGCGTAGCGTATCTGTTGCGGCGTAAGGACGCGGAATTCAAATGGAAGTGATGGGGGCGCGTTTTATGTTAATACGTTGTGACCGACGTAAACAACGTTTTTTTTAACTGCGCATGCGCCGTCCCTGGGGGTATCCCAGTGCGCATGCTCGAAATTAAACCGGAACCAGCCAATGCTTACGACAGTGACGTCATTCTACACAAATTCCTATTCGCGAACGACTTACGCAAACAACGCAATAAATTCAAAATTGTACGCGGGAAGGACGGCCATACTTAACATTGAGTACGCCACCATATAGCAGCTTTAACTATACGCCGGAAAAAGCCGAACGCAAACGACGGAAAAAAATGCGCCGGCCGACGTACGTTCGTGGATCGCCGTAAATAGCTAATTTGCATACTCTACGTGAATTACGACGGAAACGCCGAAAATGGCGGCCGCCAAAAAATTGCATCTAATATCCGAAGGCGTACGAAGGCGTACGCCTGTTGGATCAAGCTGAGATGCCGTCGTATCTTGTTTTGAGGATTCAAAACAAAGATACGACGCGGGAATTTTGAAATTACGCCGGCGTATCAATAGATACGCCGGCGTAATTTCTTTGTGGATCTGCCCCTGTATGTTTATTATCCCTAGCTTGCCCTATTCACCTTCCTGACTTTTGTAATTAGCGGACACCAATAGTGTACATGGATAAGTTTAATTGAATTTCCATTAGTTGGGGCATTCCTGTAGTGGAGATTAATCGACCTAAGAGGACCACACACACTTTGAAATTATTGTAGTCCCTAAGTAATAATTTAACATCCCTCCATGTCACACTGGCAAAGCTTCTGTCCCTGTACACCTGCATGACCCATGATTCCACATGGTTGTATCTCTTAAATCTGTAGAATTTAAATTCCCACAATACTCCTACCCTGCTGATCTCAATTTTGGTTCTGAAGCACAAAATCCCTCATACCCCATTGTGAAATTCTTGGTTCCTGTAGCACTGCTAGTAGTACCAGTATACCCCACATGCATTTCTCCTGTCTGTACAAGTCCTATGTAGCACCCTGCTACCAATTAGTGGGCGCTATATGTTGAAATTATAGTTGCCTGGGCAGTAGTTTGGCCCAGAGAGATTTTGTTCAAATTCATGGCTCTGTTCCAGTTTAGCTGGTTGCATGATTTTCCCCCTGATGGTGGGTGTCGCTGTCACCGCTGGTCAGGGTTGGAAAGGCAACAGGCTGAATGCATTGGGTACCTCTTTCCCAGAAGCAGCCCAGAGGGCGTGGTCAACCTGCTGTGCATTCTGGGAGAGAGTACTTAAGGGACAGACACCATTTTGTGGGGTTTGTTTTTCCGATCCTCGCCTGAGGGCCCTCCTGGCCTCAGGGATGTGTTGGCAGTTACTGCCTTGGGGCCACGCTTGCCTGAGGCCTTGCAACTGAGATGTAGGCCCAGGAGCTACTGGGGCCTACTGACTCAGGGATAATCCTGTGTCGCCTTACCTGCTGGAAGGGACCGAGCAATTGAGGACTTAATTGGAGGATATGTCCGGATCTCAAAGTTTACCTCACAGTGCTGCCGGAGCGGCTGAAAGATCCGGGCACTGAGAGCTGAGTTCTTCCCTCAGAAGGTAACCTAGTCTGTGGCAGAGACTATTGAACAAGTTCTACCTTCACCTAGTCAGTGGCAGAGACTATTGAACAAGTTCTACTTTCACTTAGTCTGTGGCAGAGACTATACTTTAATCGAGCTTCGCACCGGCTTCTAGGACAGTGAGAGTGGGCATATCCGGTGGTCTCTGAGTCCAGCGTGGAGGCGGCTGTTCCTCTGGACCTAAAAGAATATCAGTGGTTTGCAAGTCAGATGCCTGAAACTCCCCTAAACCTCCATCCCTCTTTTCTGAAGTTATCTTTAATAAAAAAAACTCTCCGAAGGAGGGAAAAAAAGAGATGCAGACATTTCTTCCTTAACCACCTCTTCAAGGAGAACCCCTGAGGGAGGCGCACGGAACAGTAAGGTAACGGCGGGCCCCAATCTAAACCAGCAGCTCCTTTGGGGGTAGTGCTACACCTATCATACCTGTGTGACATTATTTACAGTCTCAGTACTTCTAGTACAAGTTTAGGCACGGTCTAGTGGTCTCTCAGATTTGTAGAAGTGCAACTCTTGTTCCATACATTGATGTCGATACTACACACCACGCTCAATAGACCAAAAGTCACACACTGAAATCTCAGTATTTATAAAAAAAAGATCTAGCAAAGTTTTAGTATGAGGCCCGGTTCACACTGTTGCGCTGTGAATTTAGTCAGCGAATTTTACCGCGAATTTAAGGAGTGGGACACAGCTGCGATTAATGTTCTAGCCAATGAAATCATAGTGTAAAAAAAAAAAAAAAAGTGTTAACTTCCTGTGCACTTCCTGTTTTTTGTGGAGAATCGCGTGGTGGAATTCGCACATATGTGAACCATCATTGCAATTCCAGATTTACACACTGATGTCTATGGAGACTAAAGTCGCAACGCAACGCAGTAAAGTTGGACAAGACCCTTTTTTTATCACATCGCATTCATAGAGGAATCACAACGCATTTATATGAACGGCCGTCATTGAAAACAATGACTTTAGGGATGACATGCGAATTCAAAGTGTTTTTGACGCATCCCATTCGTTATGAACTCGCACAAGTGTGAACCGGGCCTAACGGACATCTCTGCTGTCTTTGTAGAACTACAAGTTACTGCATGTTGTACTGACTTCGTCATTATCTATGTAAAATTATAGGCCTCAGCAGTCTCCCTACCACTTGTACATGTTATCTCTCTGGAGAACTGCAAATCTAGCATTCTCACTTCCTGAACTAGGTACAGTCCCATCCTATACCTCGGATTGTTATCCACAAAATTCACAACAATCATCAAGAAATCTGTATCTTATTGCTAACAAATTTATTTGGTTCAGCAACACACATACATTTCATTTTCCATTTTAAACAAAGAAATCAATCTTAACCTCCCTGGCGGTATGATTAATTCAGATTTTAGGAGCTGAAAGCGGTACCATTATGTTGCATGGAAATTTGGCGTTTTATATTGTAGGCCTGTAATTCTTAGAAATAAATCACTTAAATCTGTCCAAACAAGAGTCTATTATTATTATTATTATTATTATACAGGATTTATATAGCGCCAACAGTTTGCGCAGCGCTTTAGTAGACATCCCGGGTATAATAAAATTTGAAACACAAAATCATAAATTATAATATAATAAAAAAATATAAATAATTATAACAAATAATATAATATAATATAAATATATATTAATATATAATTAAATTTTTGATGACGAATTTCCCCACAAATCACTATCGCTTAATACTGCAAGTGATTCTAATTTATTATCGCTGTTTTTTAGCTGGTCTAAAACCATTTTTGACATAAAGGAAAAGTTTTTGGTTGCTATGGACAATCTCCAGTTTCCAGGCAGAAAGAACAGTTTTTATTATATAAAAGTGCATGCAGGACACTGGGCAGACCACTAGGGACAAAGGGGGTGTGTATTTTTTTCATACAGTACTGTAATCTATAAGATTATAGTATACTGTATGTATTGTGTTTATTTACTTTTTTTAATTTGGCACCGTTCTCCGCCCCCGTGCGTCGTAACGTCGCAGGGAACAGAGCTCGGCGGCATTCGGCACTTTGAATTGAGCGAGGAGACAGCTCGATCACACAGCAGGGAGGCATCGCAGGATCCAGGGACAAGGTAAGTAATTCCCTGCCTGTGGACACTGCGAGGCGGTCCCGAATCTGGCTCGGGGTTACCGCTTTTGGTTCTGAAATTCCACACCGAGCCAGACTCGGGAATACCGCCAGGTGGGTTAATGTGGTTATTAACTGTGTTGATGTAAATAAATTATACTATTCAGATTATATACCGTATAAAGGATTGTAAAAACCCACAGAGATGCTCAGATTGTTATGAAGACATTCCCATAAATCCACACATAATGCACCCACCATAGATGTTGGCAGACATTGGAATGTATCTAAGTAATATCAAAGTTATACACAAAGGGTATCCTACTAAAAAAAGGTTACATTCTACACACCCCAGATACCCAGAACAGAAACACGAGACTAAGAACAAAACAAATCAATACCTATCTAGTGATACCAATATACAGAGATGGCATATATGGAAGAAATAATCTCTGTTGTAACAACTTTTTTTTTTCATAGAACCATTCTGGAGAGCTTGAGTCTGGCCATTACACTGCATACTGCAAGCATCCTGGGACTAAAGAGTGGAATGCCTTTGATGATGCCAAGCACTTTAGGATTACAGAAGACAAAGTGCAAAGTCCATTAGCCTACATCTTGTTTTACACTACCCAAGCATTTAACATGCCAAAAAAGACATCGTCCTCTACATTCTGATGCTGGACTTTTATTCACACCATGTGGAACTGTACCAAATTGGAAGACTTTCTCTTAGACTGATGAAATTATAGGGAAATTTGTGAAGAAAAGAAAAGTCCAGGCTAGACCAATGTAAAGACTGTCATACCTAAAGTTCAGCTTTAAAGGAGAAGTATGGCCAAACCCTTTACCCCTCTAAACTTAGTTTGGCAATCCGGTGACTCAGATTCGGCCGTCAGCAGGCTTTAGCTGACGTCACAGAGCTTCTCCATGCTCTGCAGGGATACAGACAATATTGTCAGGATCTGCCCAGATGCCTGACTGGCAGCTGACTTAGACTCTCCTCTTGCTGCTTAGAGCCTGAGCCAACTGTTCCAAAACACTCCACAGGCCGGCATTACAGTGAGCGCTGGGGGGGCAGAGCAGAGAGTGATGACAGTCACCGCTCTCTGCTCAGAGTATTCAATGGTCTTTGATTGCTCAGTTCTCAGAGCTGGTGGGAGACAGCTGCAGCATCGAATTGATGCTGCCTCCACATAGGGATATGTTTATTTTTTCTTATCCCGTGCCTCTTTTTTAAGAAAAGAGTACAAAAAAACTTGATGTAACAACAGCAAGATATAATTATGGGGAAGTGTGTGGAAAAAGGATATGATGAGGAGAAACTGAAACAATTGACATGGTGGGTTGGAAAAGGTTACAGAAGCGGAAGGAATAAAATGGATGATCAAAAAAAGAAGAGGGAATAAATTAACTTGTGATAAACAAAAAAAAACAAAAAAAAAAAAAGAAATGAGTATAAAATAGTCAAAAAATATATCTTTACTAATGATGTAAAACCAAATAGAGACGCTATGCGGGCTGGCCAAAATAAAAGCTGAGCGCTCTAAGGAAACTCTATGAGGTGGAACCTGAAGTAAAGGGGGGAAAAAAAAAAAAAAAGAAGAGGGGAAAAAAAGAATTTGGATTTTGCTTTTGTCTTAGACTATATTAGTCAGTAGTACAAAGATGGAGAGCATTATTAAGAGGCAAAGGCCTGTTCTACAAATGACAGAATTTTGGAAACAATGATACAAAAATATATACATATATTTACAGAAGCACGCCTAGTTTGAGCAACAACCCCCTAGGGTGAGGAGTGGTCTGATGTTGATCTGGTGGGGTTATATCTATGAAAGTGATGTAGAGCTTGTATATCCAGCCAAAGTATAGCTGGAAGAAAAGTAAAGGTTTCAATTCTAATAACATGAATAGGGAGTGTAACACCATGCATTTCATATATCTCTTGGAGTGCTCATGCGGCCAACAATGGCTGTGGGCTGGATGTAAGTGAAGTATAAGAATAGGAGAACAGATCCAGAATATAAGAAAAGGGTGCAAATATCAAAGTGTTTCCAAACACTGTTTATATATCATAATAGAGATCCTGGACAATTAAAAGTCTGCAGGACAGACACGATTAAAGGGGTTGTAAAGGTTTGTTTTTTATTTTCTAAATAGGTTCCTTTAAGCTAGTGCATTGTTGGTTCACTTACATTTTCCTTTGATTTCCCTTCTTAAGGGTTTTTTTCTTTGTCTGAATTTCTCACTTCCTGTTCCTTCTCAGTAAACTGTTCTGGCTGACTAACCCCCAGCAAGAACAGCTCGGATGATGGGGGCAAGCTTACTGAGGAGAAACAGGAAGTGAGAAATTCAAACAAAGAACATTTAGAAGGGAAATCGAAGGAAAGATAAGTGAACCAACAATGCACTAGCTTAAAGGAACCTATTTAGAAAATAAAAAAATAACTTTTACAACCCCTTTAAGGGACACTGAAGGGGTGTGAATAAGAAAAGGGAGATATCCCAGAACTAGACTAGATTTATGAGTTAGACTGCATGCAACCAAAAGGTTTAAATGTGGAGATAGATTTAAACTGCTTTTTTTCAAATTCTTGAGGGTAGCTGGATTAGACTACTTTATCATTTTTAGAATATTTTTTTATTTATTGTTAGCATTCAGTTTTGCTTAAGTTACGTCATACAGTACTTGAATGTTTGAAGGATGTATGGTTTTAATAAACATGAGATTGACCCCTATTCATTTAGATAGGATGTAGTAAAAGCCTTTGACCAGTAGATGGGGTATATTTATATATTTCCAGATCGCTATTAGTTCTTTATTTATAAGCTGTTGTTGTTTTATGTATGTTGCGCTACCCCCGCAGGAGCTGCTTAACTACTTGCCGACCAGCCGCTGCACTTATACAATGTATGAACAGCGATCAGTCATTTGCCCTAGTGAGTCCACCCCCTCCTACAGTTAGAACACACCCAGGGAACATACTTAACCCCTTCCCCGCCCCCTGGTGTTAACCTCTTCCCTGCCAGTGGCATTTTTATATTAATCCAATGCATTTTTATAGCACTAATCGCTATAAAAATGCCAATGGTCCCAAAAATGTGTCAAAAGTGTCTGAAGTGTCCGCCATAATGTCGCAGTACCGAAAAGAAAACGCTGATCGCCGCCATTACTAGTAAAAAAAAATATATTACTAAAAATGCCATAAAACTACCCCCTATTTTGTAAACGCTATAACTTTTGCGCAAACCAATCAATAAACGTTTATTGCGATTTTTATTTATGAAAAATATGTAGAAGAATACGTATCGGCCTAAACTGAGGATATTGGGGGATATTTATTATAGCAAAAAGTAAAAAATATTATTTTTTTCAAAATTGTCGCTCTATTTTTGTTTATAGCGAATAAAAACTAAAAACCGCAGAGGTGATCAAATACCACCAAAAGAAAGCTCTATTTGTGGGGAAAAAAGGACGCCAATTTTGTTTGGGAGCCACGTTGCACGACCGCGCAATTGTCAATAAAGCGATGCAGTGCCGAATCGCAAAAAGCAATATGGTCCGGGGGTTAAGTATGTTTGTTGCATACTCTGCCTCTCAACCCCAATAACAGTATCTGCCCCTCTTGGCACACCTGGTAATAGTGTAAGTGCAATGACCTATAAGAAACACACGTTATTATGATAAAACACAGAAATTATCTTTACTGCAATATTTCTGTGGAAAGGTAACAGACAGTAACAGTATATATATTCAAGTAATCAACTCAAGAGCAATAACTGAGATTAGGAGCAATATAGCTCAATACTATATTCAGGCTGCTTTCAGGGGATTCCAAACCTGAAAATACACTTAAACTTAAATTGCGAATAAATCACAATATGACACTTTATATTGTATTGGTTACCTTTACTTAGGATGAGTCCAGGCAGGAGGAGAGCAGAAGACTGACTCTCTTTATGTCAGACCTCTTTCTTCTGTCTCCTGACACCACAGGCCCAACTACAAACACTGGGGTAGACTCATGTAGGAGATACGACGGCGTATCTCCAGATACGCCGTCGTATCTCTGATTGTGCAGCGTCGTATCTATGCGCCTGATTCATAGAATCAGTTACGCATAGATTTGACTAAGATCCGACCGGCGTAAGTCTCTTACGCCATCGTATCTTATTTGCAATTTTAGGCTGGCCGCTAGGTGGCGCTAACCTATATTTACGCGTTGAATATGCAAATTAGGTAGATACGCCGATTCAGAAACATACGTTAGCCCGGCTCATTTTTTTACATCGTTTACGTTATGCTTTTTCCGTCGTATAGTTACCCCTGCTATATGAGGCGTATCCTATGTTAAGTATGGACGTCGTTCCCGCGTCGAATTTTAAAAGCATTGGCTTTTTGCGGGTGAATTTCGAGCATGCGCACTGGGATTCTTTCACGAATGGCGCATGCGCCGTTCGTAAAAAAACTTCAAATACGTGGGGTCACACTACATTTGTAATAAAACACGCCCACATCATCCGCATTTGAATTAGGCGGGCTTACGCCGGACCACATACGTTACGCCGCCGTAACATAGGGCACAAGTTCTTTCTGAATACGGAACTTGCGCCCTAATTTACCGCGGCGTAACGTATCTGAGATACGTTACGCCCCGCAGAAAGTTACTCCATTGTATCTGAATCTACCCCACTGTATTCAAATAAATATTGGGTTATGTAAAAAAGCGGATCAATCAACCGCAGTTAAAAATAATCCTCTCTCCCAGCGCTCATAGATATACACGTTATTCCAAATATTTTAAATACAAATCAAGCAGCTAATATAAGTATACAATTTAAAAAACAATATGTTCTAATATAACTCTAAAATCACTACATAGAATATTCTACAACATTAGCAGCGCTGTATGGGCTGTAAATCTACACCCAATGTGTCCTTATATAATACAAAATGGTTATTTAATTTAAGTCCATCAAATGTTTGTCTTTTCTCAAGAACACATCTGAATAGATCCTTGGCTCCCGACACCGCACCCAGTCAGTCCACTACCTTATGGTATCACACTCACCAGACAGATCAATCAATGCCTGTATAGAAATCCATACTGGAGCTGCGGGGTCACCTTTCCATCTGGATATTACTCAGAGTAAAAAAGAGAGGCGCACATAGCATAATACTGTATAACAATTTTTTAAACAGTCCCCCCCTTCCAGATGTACACTTACAAGAAAATCAAACTTAAAAGCATGAATATCGCAAGGTTCTGCAGATATGCCTGTATCTCATCGCTCATCAGGCCCAAACTGACCATAGGGCACACCGGGCGTTTAGGTTTTATCGGTTTTGACCGATCGTGTGTACACGGCCTTAGACGTCCACAAACTGCTGGACCCACTAAAATTGGGTTTCCGCCCAGGACATGGTACGGAAACAGCACTTCTTAAAAAGTCTCCTGATACTGCTGGACCTTAGTGCTGCCTTTGAAACAGTAGACCACAAACTGCTGTTAACCCGCCTTACGGAGGTAGCTGGAGTTACAGACTCGGATCTACTATGGTTTTCATCATTCCTGCAAAATCTCTCTCAGACAGTGAGACTACGACCGTTCACGTCTGACTCACACAGCATTTCTTAAGGAGTCCCCCAGGGATCATCCCTATCGCCCGTACTATTCAATATTTACCTCCGCCCACTCCTAAAAATAATTAGTACTCAAGACCTTCTCTATCACTCCTACGCAGACGACACGCAACTTGACTTTCGTATCAGCGACAAAAAGAACCAATACCCCCTATTAGAAAAATGCCTTAGTCAGATAGACAACTGGATGACGGAGAGTCACCTCAAATTAAATGAAGCAAAAACAGAACTCCTTCAATTCCATGTAAACCGAAAGAAACTGGCCAGGACTACCTGGACACCACCACCCATTCTGGGACAAAACATCACCCCAAGCACAAAATTCAAAAGTCTCCAAGTCACTTTTGACTCTGACATGACAATGAATGCACAAATAGGATCAGTAGTTAGTGGTTCCCACCATCTTCTACGTCTCCTATGAAGAATTGTCCCAAATATAGAAATTGCACTGTTATCTCTGATGTCAGATACAACAAAGAGTATTAAAACGGATATCCTCCACCATATAACAACAGCAGCTAGAACAATAATAGCTGGTAAGTGGAGAGAAAATAAAAGTCCAACAATATCAGAATGGATATGTGAAATGAATGAAATACAATATACGGAGAGACAGATAAGAGAAAAAGAATATGTAAAGAATCAAATGCCAGAAATATGGCAAAAATGGGAAGAATTTCGGTACTCGACAAATATGATAGAATATCTATAAAGAGAAAATAATAAATAACCCCTTATAAGTTAGGGTAAATGGGTATGGAAGTGTAGCGCCCCCTTGCTTTCAGCATGGGCGCTACGCTAAAGTTAGTGGGAATGTGAGAGTTACTTTGTTCCCATTCGTGTTTGTCTAAATTTGGGACTTCTGTCATCCCAGAAATGTCCACTGGGTCAGTCTGTGGTCAAGTGGTGCAATACCACCCCTTGCCGGCAGTTGGCGCCAGAGGGGTTCTGGCAGAGCAAGTTTTCCCCAGCAGCCAATTGGAGGAGTTTTCCCTCGCGGGGCATGCTGGAGGAGAGTATATCTGTGACAGGGGTCATGTGTTAAAAAATCTTCGCGGGGTCCCCGTACCAGGTGCGGTATCCACCTTCAGGGTACGCGCATCCATGGACACCGCCAGCGCAGCCCACCTGGCCAAAGCTGACAGCTGCATTGAACCTCATCCTGAGGAGAAAAGGGATCCCAGTGTTCCACTGGGTCCCATGACTTGTTATGAGGATCCCAGTCTGGGATCGGGCATCCGGACCACTGACAGGTATGCTTGCTGTCATCCGGGGGGCCCATATAGGAAAAGTCAACTGGGAGGATTCGCTCTCTTTATTCACCTAAGTCCTTTATTGAAACTGGCCTGTGGCAGAGGCCCTAGAGCCGGGTCTGTGAGAGAGACCTGTTCCTCCCAGCTAGTTCAGAGTGATGCTTCGGCTGCCTGGCCTTTTGGAATACAGGGGGTAAAGACCCGGCTGCTAACGAACTACGTCAATAGAGTTCAAGGAATTTCAAACAGGATTCAGGACAGAACCCTCAAGGAATAGAAGCTGAATTGATTTGCTCATCCCTACATCACATCTAAGGATTGGACTCTTCGGATTGTATGCTGAGCTATACCGTGGTTATCTTGACGGCTAAGGTATTGGGAGACCAGACTTCCCACAGGCCCTATTAGACTGATGCAAAACAGTCTTTTCATCTGGTAAGCAGGCAATCTTATCCTTCCTCACGGGTGTATTGGTGACAGCTTACCTCACATCAATCAAGAGTCTTTCACATTGTCTGCACAATCCACTTTTCTTTCACAAGGAAAATCACTGGATAGAATCATATGAACTTTGTTTCGTGACTTTTTTAAGACTTTTTCTTCATATATCCATCTGCAATTTTATGTTTTTTCTTATTCTGGCTAAATTTTCAGTTTATTCCAGAATGACTTTTTTTGTTTATTATTAATTTATATGAGCACAATATCACTCACTAGCGCTGCACTGTTTTTTTCTTTTTTTCTTTATTATAGGGGTCTGTCCGGGGGCACTTTACCCACTCCGAGCAGAGTGGCGACGAGTTACTACAATTGGTACTATGCAGAGCAGTATTGATTGCTCCATTCAACATCCAGGCCTGATACCGCAAGGTTCTCTTCTCTTTCCTTCATCAACCTTGACCTTCCTAATACGTGTTGATGTTGGCCGTGTTTGGCCTGGGCAATAAAGCATTGAAAACCCTTTTATTGGCTGTCTGGACCTTCGCTCACTACCACTGTTCTCACAATTGCACCCCTAGACACCGCCAGGGTAACTTAGCAGGCTGATCCCAAAATCAACCAGCGGCTCCTTCGGGGTGAGCGCTACAGAAGTAAGTAGGAAAACAGGAGAATAAATGTAGATGTTTTTTAAAAGATAAAGAAGCTAATAAACAATATTCAGGGTTCTATTTTCAATACAGAAAGGGTAAGAGATAAATGTATATTGTAATGAATCTTGTATATTTGTAAACATTGGTTAACCACTTCCAGACCTTAGGTGTTTTTCAGATTTGGTGTTTGCAAGACTAAAACAGTTTTTTTCTGCTAGAAAATTACTTAAAACCCCCAAACATTATATATATTTTTTTCTAACACCCTAGAGAATAAAATAGTGGTCATTGCAATACTTTTTGTCACACCGTATTTGCGCAGCGGTCTTACAAGCAAACTTTTTTTGGAAAAAATTCACTTTTTTGAATTCAAAAATAAGACAACAATAAATTTGGCCCAATTTTTTTAAAAATTGCGCCCGCTCGTGGCATGGCGTCAAACTTTTACCCTTAAAAATCTCGATAGGCGATGTTTAAAAAATTCTAGAGGTTGCATTTTTTGAGCTACAGAGTAGGTCTAGGGCTAGAATTATTGCTCTCGCTCTAACGATCGCGGCGATACCTCACTTGTGTGATTTGAACACCGTTTTCATATGCGGGCGCTACTCGCGTATGCGTTCGCTTCTGCGCGCGAGCTCGTCGGGACGGGGCGCTTTAAAAAAATTTTTTTAGTTTTCTTATTTATTTTTATTTATTTTATTACTTTTTACACTGAAAAAAAATAAATTGATCACTTTTATTCCTATTATAAGGAATGTAAACATCCCTTGTAATAGAAAAAAGCATGACAGGTCCTCTTAAATATGAGATCTGGGGTCAAAAAGACCTAAGATCTCATATTTGGGCTTAAATGCAAAAAAAAAAAAAAAAATTTGGAAATGTCATTTTTTCAAATGACAAAAAAAAAAAATTGTCTCTTTAAGAGGCTGGGCGGGACTGACGTTTTGAAGTCACTTCCGCCCAGCAGAGCTATGGGGACGGGCGAAGGAGATTTTTCCTTCAGTCTCGTCCCCGCTCAGCTGCCGAACGGTCCCGATCGCCTCCGCCGCTACCGACGGCTCCGGTAAGCGGCGGAGGGCGCGGGAGAGCGGCGGGAGGGGGGGGGCCCTCTCCCGCCGCAGAAACCGCCGTTATCGTTTACCAGACCGCGCACACTAAAGATTGATACCTCGGTTGTGGCAGCAGCTGCTGCCGTTACCGAGATATCAATCTTTAAAAAATGGACGTACATCGTCGTGCGCAGGTCTGGAAGTGGTTAAAGATTAATAAAAAGAAATTGAATACACCATGAAAGCCCGGAACCATCCTGCCTTGTATCAACGGTTCAGGCTGGTGGTAGTGTAATGGTGTGGAGGATATTTTCTTGGCACACTTTGGGCCCCTTAGTACCAACTGATCATCGTTTAAACGCCACAGCCTATCTGAGTACTGTTGTCCATCCCTTTAGGACTACAGTGTACCCATCTTCCAATTCCAGCAGGATAATGCACTATGTTCCAAAGCTAAACACATCTCAAACTGGTTTCTTGAACATGACAATGAGGTCACTGAACTCCAATGGCCTCCACAGTCACCAGATCTTAATCCAATAGAGCACATTTGGGATGTGGTGGAAGTGGAACGGAGATTTGCATCATGGATATGCAGCCGGCAAATCTGCAACAACTGTGTGATGTTATCATGTCAATATGAACCAAAATGTCTGAGGAATGTTTGTTGTATATAAAATGCACTAATCATCTATCAAAAAGTGTTTTATATCGCTAAACCATTCATCCAGTTTCTAAATTGCTGCATTTATAAATTCCAAAGGCCAATATAAAGGAATGGTAGTGGTAAAAAAAAGCACTTGTGGGTTTAACTATACATTTTTTTTTTGTACAATTTTCCTTTAAGGGGGGCTTGACAGGGGGCGTGTCCTATGCCTGCATACTTTTACTAATAGATGTCCCTCATTCCCATCTCAGAACGTTGGGAGGTATGCACATCTGTTTTTCTTGCCACTCTTGCAGATGTGCCAAAGGGTTCTCTGCCTGGAGGACAAGCTCTTGAACTGACATACCAGCATGCGCAGGAAATTGGCAGATGTGCCATAGGGCAGGGGTCGTCAACCCCCGGCCCACTACTGGGCCGTGGCGCTTCTGTAGCCGGGCTGCGGGTGCAGGTGGCCGGCAAGGGAGATGCTAGGCTGCCGGTGTCCTCCTGAGAACTTTCCCCGGCGCATAATGCCCGCAAAACACTGGCATGAGAGCGCTGTGTGGATGGGGAAAAAGCGAGCGGGCAAGCCCCCCCGCATCCCCCTGAATCACCGCTCTTCCGCCCTCAGTGCCAGTGCTCTGTCTGTCGGAGATGCGGCGGGGAGCAGAGAGATGACATCATCTCATACTGCCCACATCACCGCTCTCCTGCAGCTCCTCAGGCATCCAGGTTAGTACCATCATATCCCTTCCTTTTTGTGGACTCAGATATCTTCAGCCTCTCTTCCTCTGAACAAGAAATCTCTCTGCCACTTAGATTCCTTGTTCAGCCGGCGCAGATTGTGGTGACAGGCAATGTGGTGACATCTGGTGACAGGCAATGTGGTGACATCTGGTGACAGGCAATGTGGTGACATCTGGTGACAGGAAATGTGGTGACAGGCAATGTGGCAGGTGGCAATCCACATCTGATGACAGGCAACGTGGCAGGTGGCAATCCACATCTGGTGACAGGCAACGTGGCAGGTGGCAATCCACATCTGGTGACAGGCAACGTGGCAGGTGGCAATCCACATCTGGTGACAGGCAACGTGGCAGGTGGCAATCCACATCTGGTGACAGGCAATGTGGCAGGTGGCAATCCACATCTTGTGGCAGGCAGCGTGGCAAGTGACTATCCACATCTGGTAGCAGGCGACAGTGGCAAGTGACACGCCAGGGCTCTGACTGATTCTACATTATGGTGAGTTGAATAATTTAATTCATTACTACAATGTAATAATAGAAAAAATGCACTTCAATCACCCTGACACCATAACAAGCATGGTGCCGGGACGATTGAAGCGCTAACACCAGCCATTGCCTGCGAAAAATCGTGCCCCCCCGGTCGTTGGCACAATTTTCTTCCATGCAGCCGGTCCCCGGTGCCAAAAAGGTTGGGGACCACTGCCATAGGGTTTTGCTGGAACCCAAAGCCCCCAGCCATGCGTGTGTAAAATGGGGGAAGTGATCAAACCTTCTTTTTGCAACACAAAAACTCTGTTATATATAAAAATAAATACTATACTACTTCAATGTGAGAGAGTTACGAGAGAATGCAGAGAAAAATGAATTGTCAACTAGGATGTCAACTAGTAGCTTGCATGTTCCCTCCCTGCCAGGTCTAAACATGGCGCCACTTCACTTCCGCCCATTGCCGACGTCAGCTCAGCACACATCCTGGCACGCTGTGCGCTGCAAGCCTCGCTGTGGTGTCTCCGGTTGTGCTGCTAGTGAATGTGATTGATACGGCGGAGGCCGCTCTCTGTGCTCCGGGGTTATATGGAGTGTTTGTGTATACAGTAGGTGAGTAATGGAGGGGACACTGCGCTTTGTGCCGCTTCAAGTATCACAGGCAGTGTCTGCTAGGCGAGCCTCGGGCTTTGCGGCCTAGTATAGTGTGCAGAGTTCTGTCTGTCCTACCTGACATGCTCGGTGTTCTGTTTTGTAGCTGCACGCCTGCTTGTTTCTGTTTCCATTTCTATGACTTATAAAACTCTCATTCGGGTCTTCCATGGGCTGCTGGTTGTATGAAAGTACACCACCATGGTGTCAACTCGGTCTTCTTCCTATTATTATTATTATTATTATTATGTGCCATTTTGGCCTGATTTTCACAATGCTGCTTGTCTTGTCTACCTTGTATTGTTTGTACCTAACAATCCCACACTGGGCTCCTTCATTCACATCCAAATGGAATCATAACTCCTCATGCTGCTTTTTTCTATTCTGTTGTAGTTTGTAAATACCTTGTCACTAAGGATGAGCTCTGGCGTGTTTGCATAGAACACGCGCAGAGCCCGCCAGGAAGTCTGCACCCGCGCTGCGCTAATCACAGCCAGGCAGACATTGTCCGATGCTCAGCTGCAGAGATCGGGAAATGTCTGCCTGGCTGTGATTAGCGCAGCGCTGGTGCCGACTTCCTGGCGGGCTCTGCACATGTTCTATGCGAACACGCCGGAGCTCATCCTTACTTGTCACCCTACTGATGGACCCGGCTGATCCCTCCTGTAGGGTGACAACGCGGAATGGCCTCCTGTGAAATCAGTGCTGTGTTGTCGCCACATTGTCTTTATTTCTAATTGATCCATCATGTAGGCCATATCAGCAACCAGTAGACCACACCAGGTGACTGGCAGATCGTGGTCTGGTCTTGCTGACCCGCCACCCCAGAGCATCAGAGTGCAATGCAGAGGCGGGCTCTGCACGTGGAGTGTGCAAACATCCCGGAGATTAAGGATGAGCTCCGGCGTGTTCGCATAGAACACGTGCAGAGCCCGCCAGGAAGTCGGCACCCGCGCTGCGCTAATCACAGCCAGGCAGACATTTCCCGATCTCTGCAGCCAAGCATCAGGAAATGTCTGCCTGGCTGTGATTAGTGCAGTGCGGGTGCCGACTTCCTGGCGGGCTCTGCACGTGTTCTATGCGAACACGCCGGAGCTCATCCTTACCGGAGATCATCCCTACTTGTAAAGTTGGAGCTGTAGTAGGGAGCAAGATCCCTTCTCTGTAGTGCTGCTGCTGTCCTATGTGGAGTGATACCGACTGCATGCCATCTCTTATCCCTACTAGCGTTCTCCAGAGTGGTGCCAGCAGCAGGAAAGTGATCTTCAGGTCAGTGTGAAGCAATACACCAGGCATACTAGTATAGGGCTGCTTTCACACTGATGTGCTGCAGTTTACCCAAACTACTGGTGCATTGTACCTGCAGCTTTTCTTGTGGGTTTGCTGCGCTTAGCCATAGACTTCAATTGTATCCTGCGGGTTTGGTGCACTTTCTGATTGCAGGAGCTTTGTTGCACTTTCAGAAAGTGCACCACACCTGCAGGATATAATAGATGTCTATGGCAAATTGCAGCTAACCCAGGGAAGTGACAAATGCCCTGCGTTGCACACAGGGTGCAGGTAAACCACAGCACATCAGTGTGAAAGCCCCCAAACTGCAAATGAACCCTTACTGTGTTGGGCCTCCTATAAGGCTATAGGGAGGCCCAACACAGTTAAGGGTTCATTTGCAGTTTGGGGGCTGGTAAAGACCCATAGTGAAGACATGCTTACCACCCTTGCCCCAACTGCACTCCGTTTAGCTGCAATGGCCAGGGTTGTACACATGTCGCAACCACAGCAGTTTTACTCCCTGTCATGGTTTGCGGGTGTAGCACCTACCAAGCATGACCCATTCAAGTGAATGAGGCCACTCTGCAAGTGCCTTTTTTTTATATAAAACATACTTGCCTCCTCTGTGCAGTTGGTTTTGCACAGATTGGCCCTGATTCTCTTCTGGGGTCCCTCAGCGGCGCTACTTGCTCCTTTTCTCGAGTGCCCCAATGGAAAGCCTCTCTCACTCGGGAGCATGCCCACTTGCGTGCCCCGTGTCCTGCTACTGCATCTATTGACACAGACAGCAAGACTCAGTCCCAGCTTCCACTGCTGTCAATCAAATCCAATGACATGCAAGGCGGGGCCAAGTCCCGCTGTCTTTGTCAATAGACGCAGCAGCAGAACACGGGAGCCGCCCGCACTGCTATCAATCTATCCAATCAGGACCTGAGACACCGGCTGGAGCTGGTGTGCATGTCCCCATCGCTGGAAAGACAAGGTTCAGGTAAGTAAAAGGGGGACTCTGGGGGGGCAGCTGCATCACAGGAGGTTTTTCACCTTTAATGCATAGAATGCATTAAGATGAAAAACCTTGAGGGTTTACGACCCCATTAATGCTGCGCATTGTTTAAAATGGCTGTTTGATCCTGTTTTCCTGATCTTCCCCTTGTTTTACTGTCCCCGATCCATCTGGTGCTAGTACAGAGCCTTGGGGGCACTTTGCACATGCTCAGTTTAGTTTGTATTACTAGAGTGTTTTTTTTTTTTTTCCTGGGAGGGTGCATGTGATCAGCACTGTCCAGAGGGTCAGGGGTCATGCAGCCTCATTGGACAGTCAAAGGAGAATGAAAACTCCTCCTGCAAGCGTTAACCAGTGCTCGGCCAGACACTGATAGAATTCACAAGACTGCGATATACTGCTGATGAATAAAAATATTTAACAGTTTGTTTACTAAAATAATTGTATTGTCATGTTGTGTGTACTGTGGGAGGCCAGATATAGTGAATGTAGGGTTTGGGTTTAGTAACACTTTAAAGCGGGAGTTCACCCAATGATGTTTTTTTTTTCTCTTTTCCCCTTTCAGGGATAAGCAATTAGCGGACCTCCAGATGTTGCCAAACTACAAGTCCCATGAGGCATAGCGAGACTCTGACAGCATCAAGCATGACACCCAGAGGCAGAGGCATGATGGGACTTGTAGTTTGGCAACAGCTGGAGGTCCGCTAATTGCTTATCCCCGCCTTAGATGGATGCTCGTTTTGTCTAGGGGAATCGGCTAGTTGTTTTAAAATATGAGCCGTACTTACCGTTTTCGAGATGCATCTTCTCCGTCGCTTCCGGGATATGGGTCTTCGGGAGCGGGCGTTCCTTCTTGATTGACAGTCTTCCGAGAGGCTTCCGAAGGTCGCATCCATCGCATCACTAGTAGCCGAAAGAAGCCGAACGTCGGTGCGGCTCTATACTGCGCCTGTGCACTGACGTTCGGCTTCTTTCGGAAAATCGTGACGCGATGGATGCGACCGTCGGAAGCCTCTCAGAAGACTGTCAATCAAAATAGGAACGCCCAGTGCCGCAGCCCATACCCGGAAGCGGCGGAGAAGATGCATCTTGTAAACGGTAAGTACAGCTCATATTTTAAAACAACTAGCCGATTCCCCTAGACAAAACGAGCATCCATCTATGGGGGAAAAGTGTATTGTACGGGTGAACCCCCGCTTTAAAGCGGATGTGCCACTAAAAAAATATATTAAAAGCCAGCAGCTACAAATACTGCAGCTGCTGACTTTTAATATAAGGACACTTACCTGTCCTGGAGTCCAGCGCCGTCCGCAGCAGATGACGAGCTATCGCTCGTCACCCTGCTGCTCCCCCCTCCATCCACGGTGAGGGAACCAGGAAGTGAAACGCTCCGGCTTCACTGCCCGGTTCCCTACGGCGCGAGTCGCGCTGCGCCCGCCGATTGGCTCCCGCTGTGTGCTGGGAGCCGAGTGTATCCAGCATACAACGGGGGACGGACGGGATGCCAGGAAAAAACCCGTCCTTTGCCTGTATCGTGTGGCCGGAAGTGGGTGCAAATACCTGTCTGTAGACAGGTATCTGCACCCCCCTCCCCCCTGAAAGGTGTCAAATGTGACACCGGAGGGGGGGAGGGTGCGCGACTTCACTTTAGGGTGAAGATCCGCTTTAAGTTCATTAACAGTAGGAGCCAAAGTTCCAGTGTTTGAGGTAGAACTACTGTATTTTTCTTTGTAGATGAGACAGTGGGCATAGTAGTGCTTCTCTAGCTTACCATTTCTTTATGGTAACTAGGATAAAAATATAGGAGCTACCATTTTTTATTTTTTTTGCGTGTTTTACAGATTTCAAGCTGTCAAGGGTTTCACTCATTAGATCCTAATGTCAGGTTTGCACATGGCTGTTTCAGATCTGTGACTTGATAAGAAGTGGAGGATAAATAAGAATGACTGCTTTAAAGTTGGCTCTAAATAAGTGCACTCCGTAAAAAATCATCACTCTCATATTTCCATCATGACTGATTCCTTTAACCACTTAAGCCCCGGACCAATATGCAGCCTAAAGACCCAAGGTGTTTTTACAGTTCGGGACTGCGTCGCTTTAACAGACAATTGCGCGGTCGTGCGACGTGGCTCCCAAACAAAATTGGCGTCCTTTTTCCCCCCACAAATAGAGCTTTCTTTTGGTGGTATTTGATCACATCTGCGGTTTTTAGTTTTTGCGCTATAAACAAAAATAGAGCGACAATTTTGAAAAAAATTCAATATTTTTTACTTTTTGCTATAATAAATATCCCCCAAAAACATATATAAAAACATTTTTTTCCCTCAGTTTAGGCCGATACGTATTCTTCGACCTATTTTTAGTAAAAAAAAATCGCAATAAGCGTTTATCGATTGGTTTGCGCAAAATTTATAGCGTTTACAAAATAGGGGATAGTTTTATTGAATTTTTATTAATTTTTTTTTTTTTTTACTACTAATGGCGGCGATCAGCAATTTTTTTCGTGACTGCGACATTATGGCGGACACTTCGGACAATTTTGACACATTTTTGGGACCATTGTCATTTTCACAGCAAAAAATGTATTTAAATTGCATTCTTTATTGTGAAAATGACAGTTGCAGTTTGGGAGTTAACCACAGGTGGCGCTGTAGGAGTTAGGGTGCACCTAGTGTGTGTTTACAACTGTAGGGGGGTGTGGCTGTAGGACTGACGTCATCGATTGCGTCTCCCCTATAAAGGGCATGACACGATCGATGCGCCGCCATAGTGAAGCACGGGGAAGCCGTGTTTACATACGGCTCTCCCCGTTCTTCAGCTCCGGGGAGCGATCGCGACGGAGCGGCTATAAACAAATAGCCGCGCCGTGGTCCCGGATCGCTCCCCGAGCGAACCCGACCGCCGCATGTAGCGGGGGGGGGGGTCCCGATCGGACCCCCCACCCGCTAATAGGCAAGGACGTACATTAACGCCCATGTGCCTGTACGTGCCATATTGTGGACGTATATGTACATGCGGGGGTCGGGAAGTGGTTAAGGCTGGGATGTGGTTAGTGCGAATTGGATGTGGGTTGCTCTGCATCCAATTTGCATGAGATTGTGACCGGCTCTCTATTGAGCCAGTTCACACATCTCCGTTCTGGTTCAGGAGTCACATGACTGCTGATCACTCAGCTCTTGGTCTTCTCAGAGTGAAGATAGTCGGTCTTTGTTCTTCTCTTCCAGCACTCGCTGCAGCCCTGAGTAGAGGAGAGGACTGGCACGTCTGGCTTTGGCTCTCAGCCATGTGCTGAGAGGTGAAGCTGGGTGGATGCCAACAATATTGTAGGGATACTTCCAGAGCCTGGAGCGGCCCATGTCAGCTGATGGCGGGCAATAGCCCATTATCGGCTGACTGGGTCTTGGGAGAGCAAAAGTTAATGCACTTCTGTGAACCACAAGAGAGGTAAGGCCAAAAAAGCTTTGGCCATACTTCTTTAAACTTCACCTATTTTGTCTCTCTATCAAGAAATGTATCATTGTTCTGCGATAATCATTCTCAGCCTTTCTCTTATTTTTATTCTCTTTCTAGCTTGAAGGTCAGAAACATGTCTTTATACGACGATTTAACAGTTGAGACTAGTGATTCAAAAACAGAAGGATGGTCAAAAAACTTTAAGCTCTTACAGTCACAATTGCAAGTCAAAAAGGCAACTCTAACACAAGCAAAGGTAAGGAAGTTTGCAATGGTTTTCCTTCCCCTCTTGTGCTCTCTCCTTTTACTACTCGGCTGCTAAACCTAATTTAATTTTGTGTTATTTTCAAAGGCTGCTAACAGCAGAGCAAACCTTTTACATAAATACATTTCAAACCTTTTACATGTAATTAGTACATTGACCGTATAGACTTCAAGCACACTGCAGCTCAAAGAAGCTACTCCTACAGCTGTTTAAGTTGTTTTGAGCTTTTACTTTTTTTTGCCTGTGAACTCCCCTCCATGTTGGCCTATGTATCCATGCAGACTATAGGCAGGAGTTTTGTGGCAGGTGAGTTTACAGGCAGGAAAAAAACTTTTTTTTTTTTTTTGCCATCGCACCGCAACGAGCTGCAGCACCTTATGGTTTGGTATGTGCTGTAGCTGCTGATGTGTGGGGTGCCATTAAGAATCAATGGTGCCCCGCACATCTGCTAAAGTGCAGCAAGTTTTTCTGTGGGTTTCGAATGCATGCAATATTTTTGTGCATGTTCACACTGATGTGAACCTAGGCTAAGAGGAGAGGGGATCTGTGATGTGAAGGATCGGAGTCATGGAACAAACATGCGACTCAGACCTGCTGGAAGATTACTTTACTGAGTGGACCTCCGTAAATATTTAATTAAATTCCCTATCCTGAAAAGAATGATGTGATGCTGACCCATGGCTTAAAGCAGGGGTGCCCAACCAGTGGCACACGAAGCCCTGTGATGTGGTCCGCGACCTCCTGCTCTGGGATGGAATAGAATACTGTTATTAAAGATCAGTATATTACTAAAATCACAGTGTATATATGGGCATATCTGTTCTCCAGTGGTTACTGGGCTGCTTTCAAACTGATCTGCAGGTGCAAAGCATTTTACCTGCACTGAGCCATAGACTTCTGTTATTACCTGCGTGTTTGAGCTTTCTGAAAGTGCACCAAACCTGCAGAATATAATAGAAGTTTATTGCAACGTGCAGGAAAGCCAAAGGTACACTGCGTTGCATGTGCGGTGTGGGTAAACCGCAGCAAATCAGTGTGAAAGCAGCCTTGGGCCCCTTTCACATGGTCGGTCCAATTGGACCCTCCATTCACCTCTAAGTAGTGGCAAACATAATCCGATCCACTTAAAAAAACAAGTATAGTAGGCTGTGTGCGCTCTGCATATGCCATTCTGCCGACTTATATGTGCAGGAGGTGGTCCTTAAGTGGTTAAGGAGCCGGGCTGCCTGTGTGGCATTGGGATGCAATTGTGTAGTTTTAACTCCTAAATGTGCACGCGTAGGTGCCCCCATCAGACTGGCGCTTGGTGGAGGGCACTAAAGAGAAGAAAACGGTGAAAGTGGCTTAAATAACGACAGGAAACGAATGAAAAGGTACAGATTACTGAAGGTTATAGGTACCTTACCATGTGTTTCCGCCCCCCCCCCCCCTACTGGCATGTTATTACATTAACAAATGAGCTGACATTAGAAAATACTGGGTGCATAGAGGTAATAGGTATTCAGTCTGTCTAACTGGACTAACGTGCTGTAGTTGGGACATAAGTGTATTGTATCTTGTTTTACATGATTGTTGAGTAAAGGTGACCCAGTGGTGACCTTGTGGTTGCTTTGAATGTTGAATATAGTAAGAAAGTAATTCCTATTCTTGATTTTCATTTAAGTGGAACTAAATAAGTAAAAAAAAAAAATTGCAAAAATGTTTCTCTGCCTATAGTTGTCTAAAGAATGCAAAATTCGGGTAAACGGTCACTTTTATTTTTTATTTTTTTTATTTCCCCCCAGACTCAAAGAACAAAACAGAGCTCAGTATTAGCGCCTGTTATTGACCTTAAAAGAGCCAGCGCTGATGACCGACAAATTGTTGATACTCCACCCCATGTGGCCGCTGGACTAAAGGTACCATTATTTGCTGTTATTTTGGAATTGTTACAAATTATGAATACTGTTCATATTAGGGCCAAAACTAATCGATTATGAAATTAATCGATTACAATTTTCATAATCGAATAATTGGCCAGTAACATAATGGGGTTAAAACAACTAAAATTACCCCTTTATAGTACAAAAAAGCAAATCGCTACTGTAAATATTACTTTCACTGTCCCACAGTAAAAAAAATGAACCCCTTACAGTAGCGATTAATTTGCTCTTTTTGTACTTATTATTTTTTTTTTTTATTTTTTTTTTCTTGTACAAAGAGTTTTATTGAAAAGGTACATCAATAAACAGAAAAGAATACAAAGAAAAGAAAAAAAAAAACAGTGGTAGACACACCATAAACTATCAGACATCAGAACAGATAGTCCGTAAACCTGAGATTTTATTTTTGTTTTTTTTAACCCCATTATGTTACTAAACATCTCAGGCCTGGGTTCACACCTCCTGTTTTTTGGTGCTTTTTACAGAAACACACTACAGTTCATTTACATGTTTTCTTATGGGACACGTTCACATCCATGATTTATTTTCAGCTGCTGCGTATTTGGAAAGGGCAAGGACTTAACACAAAACAGTGCTATTTATTTTTTTGGTTCAATATAGTTCAATGGAGAAGCTGCTGAAAAGCATGTAATGTGTTTTTGCGGAAATTTGTGTTTTGTAATTTGCCCAACAACAAATTGTCCCAAAAAAAAAAAAAAATGCAATTTTGGTTCACCCTTTAAAAAAAATTCTGACATCACACGGAGTCGCGCCATCCTACCGACAGAATGCCGGTGTTTTTTTTTTTTCTCAGGATATACCTCGTTATCACGATTTTGACCTCACGGCGATCACGCGGGACTGGGCGTTCCCAAGCACTGCCTGTGATTGACAGGCTTCCGAACGGCGCATACTGCGCGTCACAGGTTGCCGACAGAAGCCGAACGTCGGTGCGCAGGCGCCGTATAGAGCCGCACCGACGTTCGGGTTTTGTCGGCAACCTGTGACCCGCAGGGTGAACCTCCACTTTAAGGCTATTATCCGATTAATCGAAACAATAATCGGCCAACTAATCGATTATGAAAATAATCTTTAGTTGCAGCCCTAGTTCATATTCCCACTGTATTAAACTATATTGTAATAGTACTGTCTGCCCTTATGTTGTGAAGATCTGCGTAAACTGTTATCGCTATATAAATCCTGTATAATAATAGTAATGACATCAGGAAAAAAAAAAACGGAGGCTACAGGTTAAAAATGATGGATTATTTAAGGGGTTTCGTAAGGCTTGGCAAAAATGTCCCATTTGATGTATAACAAGGTTGCAGCACTAGGAGTGAGACCTTTTTTCACAAATCTAATCTTGAAAGATTATCCTTCTCTTATATATTATCAATGCCACCACTCACCAGATGTAATGACCTCAAACAGTAGATAGAGGAGGTCAAAGTATGCAAGTGATATATGCCGAAGTATGAAAAAACCTCTATGGTGGGATTTTTAAGGCAACAATCCAAAAGATTAGTGAACAAAGTTTACAAATTCATTCATTGAAATTTCGATATATTCCCAACACCCTCATAGGTGTGTATATACGTAGTGACTTGCTTTTCAAGTTGTAATATCCTCAAATAGCAGATGCATTCCCCATGGTTACGGCAGGGACGGTCCCCAAAAAGGTCAGAGATTCACCCCTTGTTCCCTATAAGATAAATATATATTAAAAAATGGTGTTTGAAGACCAATGTTGTGGGTGCTTTGCCAAAGCAAAGTGAAAATAAAAAAGGCTGTTAGATTCCTACAAATGGCCTCTTCCAAAACCAAAAAAGGGGGAGAGAAAAGGAGGAAAACTCCCACAAACAATGGTGGGATCCAGAAGACCTGGATTATCAAACAGCTTGTAGTTAGTGTTGGCTCCTTCAGCTTCTAGAGTAAGCCAATCAAAAAATTCCGACGACCCAAATCACCCAGCTGTGATATATGCAATCCAATTGTGGTCACAACCTATGATTCGCTTGTGACGGATCATCACCTTCACCAGGAATCGCTAGTGGAAATCCATTATTTGCTTTCTTTTTGTAGGAACCTGTTCCAAGTGGATTTTCTACTGGGGATGTGTTGGTTCCATTGGCAGATGAGTATGACCCTATGTACCCTAATGAATTTGAAAAAGTGGTCAAACGACAGCGGGAGGAGAGACAGCGGCTACGTGAAATAGAAAGGCAAAAAGAAATCGAGGAGCGAGAAAAGTAAGCGCCTTTATACTTCTATATACTAAGCAATGCCTGAGCCCTGACTGACTCTGCAGCTCAGACAGAAAGCGGAGAGGTCTCGCTTCTTTAACACCCCTTTCACACTAAAGGTGTATTGCAGGCGTTAAAAATGGCGCCTGCAATCTGCCCTCAAACAGCTGCTCTAGTGTGAAAGCCCTCGGGCTTTCACACTGGAGCGTTGCGCTAGCAGGACAGTAAAAAAAGTCCTGCTAGCCGCATCTTTGGAGCGGTGTGTTTCCCGCTCCTCCCCATTGAAATCAATGGGACAGCGCGGCTATACCGCCCGCAATGTGCTGCTTCAGCAGTGCATTGCTGGCGGTTCTAACGCTTTCTCAGCCGCTAGTGGGGGTTAAAAGCGACCCACTATCGGCTGAAAGGCGATGCAAATCCTCTCATAGCGTCGGCGGTAAAAATAGCGATGTTTTTACCGCCGACGCTATGAGTGGCTCTGTTAAAGCGGGGGTTCACCCAGAAATTTTTTTTTTAACATTACATTCAGCCGAGTTGTCAGAATGACAATCGGCTGTTTTTTTTTTTTTATCCCCGTACATACCATATTTTCACCGCCGCTTCCGGGTATGTCTTGTGCGGGACTGGGCGTTCCTAATTGATAGGCTTCCGACCGTCGCATACTGCGCGTCACGAGTTGCCGAAAGAAGCCGAACGTCGGTGCGCAGGCACCGTATAGAGCCGACTCGCAGTCCGGCTTCTTTCAGTTAGGAACGCCCAGTCCCTCAGAAGACATACCCGGAAGCGGCGGTGAAAATACGGTATGTACGGGGATAAAATAAAAAAAACAGCCGATTACATTCAGCCGATTTGTCAGAATGACAATGTTAAAAACATTTTTTTGGGTGAACCCCCGCTTTAAAGGTGTCTTAGGGTTCATTATTCCCAAGTAGGGTAAGTTTTTACTGTACTGAGCAAAATGGCACCGAGCATCAGTTTCAGGTTTCACATGGTCTGAGACTGGCCATACGTTATACAATTTCTTGTTCAATTTTCCTTTAGATTTACCAAAACCAAATAATATGAGGTGTAACCTAAACACTTTTAATTTGCATGCATTCAGGCAGGTCCTTGCATTACATAGTGTAAGGTACATCTAAAGCAGGGGTGGCAAACACAAGGCCCGCGCGCCGAATCCGGCCCGCCGGACCTTGTAATGTGGCCCGCACAGCAGCCTCATTTAGGCAGGTTGGGATCCCAGTCCCACGAGCGGAGCGGCAAATTAGCGCATGCGCGCCCTGTCAGTCTGAGTACAGGCATCTTCTCCTTACTATGCCGCTCTGTCTCTGCCTCCACCGCCGTGTCTCCACTCGTCTCAGCTTAGGCTGCCACTCTGGCCTCCGCCCTGTCTCCACCTCCGCTCTGTCTCCACCCATGTCACTCGATGCGCTCCAGCCACCATGTTGCGGCTCAGGTATTGGCAGCGGCTGCCCGATGATTGGACAAACGGGTGTCATGTGCGGTGGCAGGGGCCATCATCCTCTCCTCCTCCGCGCCGGACAGGATTTCCCCTTGATGTGGCAGCCAGTGTGGGACTGGTGCAGCGATGCCTGCTCTACCCCCACAGGCCAGCATATGTGGTGAAATTACATCTCCAGGGATCTTCCATCCTGACCAAGTGAACTGTGGTACGTGACAGTGACACAGATGCACAGTACAGTCACATCACCATCTCCCCCAATGTTCCTCCTGCCCCCACTTATTCTCAATGTTCCCCCTAATTATCCCCAATGTCCCTCCTGTCCCCCCCAATGTCCCTCCTGTCCCCCCAATGCTCCTCCTGTCCCCCCACTTATATCCAATGTCACTCCTGTCCCCCCAAATTTCCCCAATGTTCCTCCTGTCCCCCCCAATGTTCCTCCTGTCCCCCCAAAAAGGTACCATAGCCCAATACAAAGGGGAGGAGCCACCTATACAGGGAGGTACCAGAGCTGGGCCAGGTAGGAGAGAGTACAGATGTGAGGAATTTTTAGGCGCAATCCTGACCCCTGCACTGTATACGTAGCGCAATCCTGACCCCTGCACTGTATACGTAGCGCAATCCTGACCCCTGCACTGTATACGTAGCGCAATCCTGACCCATGCACTGTATACGTAGCGCACCCGGCCCTTTGAGGGTAACCATACTGCTGATAGGGCCCCCGATGAATTTGAGTTTGCCACCCCTGATCTAAAGGAAATAAGAAAATTGTATAATATATGGCCAGCTTTAGTGCAACTGAATCAGAGGGGCATGTAAGCTAATGCTAGCTGTCCACTAGATGGCACTCACTTAAAATACACAATGGCATAACAGAAGGAATTTTATATTGCAGACCTGACACTTAATTTTTAATTTTCTATTGGTGTTGTGTTCTTCTGATGATGGGGTAGGAATTTGGTGAATACACTAGAAAGTTGTATGACATGGCCTGAGCTACGGGGTACTTGAGAAAACTCTGTTACTCCTTGGGTTTGCAGGGTGTGACAGTCTAAAGATATTTTTATTTGCATATTGTCCTTTTCCCTGTAATATGTGTGTGTGTGTGTGTGTGTGTGTGTATGTATGTATATATGTATATATGTATATATGTATATATATATATATATATATGTATGTATGTATATATATATATATATATATATATATATATATATATATATATATATATATATATATATATATATATATATATATATATATATATATATAGCATTTGTGAAATATATTTGCTGTTAGGCGGCCATGTACATTTTACCTGTAATATATATTAAAAAAAAATGGCGGTTGTGAAATGTAATTAACACTCCAGCGAGCAATTTACTTAATTGTATTGTGTTTATTTTTAGTGGCTGTTTAGCGAGTAGCCTTTTGCCAAGTAGTTCAGAATATGTGGGTGCTATAAAAATAAAACGGTGATGATGAACAAGTCAGAAAAAGTCAATTTTTATGTTTGATGTTTTTATTACTGTAGAAAAGTGACTTGCTTTCTTCAGCATATACTATAAATGTCTAACAAAAGAAGCTGCTGGATTGCACAGCTCAGACTGTTATAGTAAAAAAATAAAATATCTAAGCTGCTTGCTGATGAGAGGGATTCATTTTAATACCAGTAATCTTTGCATGTGCAGTCCAGCTGACTGAGCAGCAAGGTCATTTTATTTGCCGCTGGTAGCGGTGTTCAGCTTACACGCCATCATCAACCAACTAATTATGGATCAAGTCATTCTCTGTTGTTTTATGGTTATGTATGTAAAGCAGTATGAATAAAACTACACTGCTTTCTTAAAGAAAAGGTCACTTTGCCCATGAGAACAATCAAAACCTCGGTGCTTCAAGGTATGGGGGAGCATGTGACCAGGATGCTGTGGCCATGAATGAGCAGCCAATCGCCAGATCCGCACACCTTTTATCTAAGGATTTCATTAACCCCATGTAAGCTGCATCCCGATCAGACTGAGCTAATTCACGGTTAAACTATTGAACAAATTGATTAGCAGGGAAGGTACAGTGCATTCATAAAGTATTCAGACCACTTCACTTTTTTCAATTTAGTTATGTAGCAGCCTGATACAGTTGTTTAAAATTATTATTTTTTTTTTTTCACATTAACTACACTCAGTACTCCACAATGACAAAGTGAAAACTGAATTTTAGAAATATATCTGTGAATTTATAAAAAAATAACTGAAATATCACATTGGCATAAGTAACCAGACCCTTTGCCCAGGTGCCACCTATTTCTCTTGATCGTTGCAGAGATGTTTCTAAACCTTGTTTGTTGTCCACCTGTGGTAAATTTAAATTGATTGGACATGATTTGTAAGGTCACACGCCTCTCCAACCCTGGGTTCACACTTGTGCGATGTGGGAACAGCGCGATTACAGCGCCGGTTCCCGCATGACTTCTCTCCCACAGGCAAGTTCACACTGCCTTGTGCGAACCTCTGCAGTTGTCATTGACACCCCCAGTCTAGTTCACAGATCACAGTGCGAACTGTGAACTCGCACAGGAATCGGATCGCATAGGTGAGAACACCCATGCGATCTGATTCTAGTGCAGGGAAAACCAAGTCCCTGCACTATTTTATGTGCGAAATGCAATGCAAGTTCAGCCATACAACTGTATGGCTGAACTCGCATTGCTTAGAGATCGCATGTGATCGGCACCTGCAGTGCGGGTATGAATCGCATGCGATCTCTGAGATTGCGCTAGTGTGAACCCAGGCTCAAAGGCCTCGCAGCTGACAATGCATGCTGTATCAGAGCAAAAGCCATGAGGTCATAAGAACTCTACAGAGCTCAGAGACTGGATTATTTCTTCTTTTTTAAAGCCACCTGACTGGCCACAACAGGACTCGATAATAGCAGTTTTTACATCTCTAGTATTTAATTTAGGCCACTGCTGTCTTTTATGACTTTAGGAGTCTAGGGTAAGAGGAAGTTTTTTGTTTTTGAATAGGATACATCAGGGATATGCAATTAGCGGACCTCCAGCTGTTGCAGAACTACAAATCCCATGAGCCATTGCAAGACTCTGACAGCCACAAGCATGACACCCAGAGACAGAGGCATGATGGGACTTGTAGTTTTGCAACAGCTGGAGGTCCGCTAATTGCTTATCCCTGGGATACATGAATATATGCTGTTCTTCCACTGACAAAGGCTTTAAAATATATTTTTTTAGTTCCGAGTACCTTCATAAGGTATAACTGTTGCAATGGTAACATAGGAAGAAGTTATGAAAGATTTTACCGGCTTATTAGAACATTGGCAGTAGCAGCACCATGCTCTTGCAGATTCCAAATACAGTGACTTGAAAAAGTATTCATACCCTTTGAAATTTTACACATTTTGTCATGTTACAACCAAAAATGTAAATGGATTTTATGTGATAGACCAACACAAATTGGCACATAGTTGTGAAGTGGAAGGAAAATGATAAATGGGTTTAAATTTTTTTATTTTCAAATTTCTGAAAAGTGTGGCGTGTATTTGTATTCAGCCCCTTTTACTCTGATAGCCCTAACTAAAATCTAGTAACCAACTGCCTTCAGAAATCACCTAATTAATAAATAGAGTCCACTTGTGTGTAATTTAATCTCAGTATAAATACAGCTGTTCTGTGAAGTCCTCAGAGGTTTATTAGCGAACCTTTAGTGAGCAAACGGCATCACGAAGACCAAGGAACACGCCGGACAGGTCAGGTATAAAGTTGTGGAGAAGTTTAAAGCAGGGTTGGGTTATAAAAAATATTCCAAGCTTTAAACATCTCACGGAGCACTGTTCAATCCATTATTCCAAAATGGAAAGAGTATGGCAAAACTGCAAACCTACCAAGACATGGCCGTCCACCTAAACTGACCAGCTGGGCAAGGAGAACATTAATCAGAGAAGCAGCCAAGAGCCCATGGTAACTCTGGAGGAGCTGCAGAGATCCAAAGCTCAGGTGGGAGAATCTGTCCACAGGACATCTATTAGTCACACTCCACAAATCTGACCTTTTATGGAAGAGTGGCAAGAAGAAAGCCATAAGAAGTTCCATTTGTAGTTTGCGAGAAGCCACGTGGGGGACACAGCAAACGTATGGAAGACGGTGCTCTGGTCAGATGAGATCAAAATTAAACTTTTTGGCCTAAAAAGAAAAACGCTATGTGTAACAGAAAAATATAACTGCACGTCACCCTGAACACCCCATCCCCACATGAAGCATGGTGGTGGCAGCATTGTGTTGTGGAGATGCTTTTCTTCAGCAGGAACACGGAAGCTGGTCAGAGTTAATGGGAAGGTGAATGGAGCCAAATACAGAGAGCAATCTTAGAAGAATACCTGTGGTCTGCAAAAGACGGCGGAGGTTCACCTTCCAGCAGGGCAATGACCCTAAACATACAGCCAGAGCTACAATGGAATGGTATAGATCAAAGCATATTCATGTGTTCGAATGGCCAAGTCATAGGCCAGACTTAAATCCAACTGAAAATTTCTGTTCAGCGCTCTCTATCTAATCTGACAGAGCTTGAGCTATTTTGCAAAGAAGAATGGGCAACAATTTCATTCTCTAGATGTGCAGTGCTGGTAAAGACACCCCCAAAAAGACTTGCAGCTGTATTTGCAGCGAAAGTTGATTCTATAAAGTATTGACTCAGGGGGGCTGAATACAAATGCATGTCACACTTTTCACATATTTATTTGTAAAGTTTTGAAAAACATTTATCATTTTCCTTACACGTCACAATTATGTGCCACTTTGTGTTGGTCTATCACATAAAATCCCAATAAAAATACATTTTAAGTTTTTGGTTGTAAAATGACAAAATGTGGAAAATTTCAAGGGGTATGAATACTTTTTCAAGGCACTGTATGAAGAAGGTGGGATTTAATGGCAAGCTAGTGTGATTGAGTGAGGCTTAAATATTACCATTACCCTTCTGGAATAATCAAAACCTTTCATATCATGTCTTTCTTTTTGTATTATGCATGTTTTCAGTAGTTCTACTTTGCATCCAATGTGTCTGTTAATTTTTGCGTTTTTTATATTTACATACTGTGCTAATATTAAGGAGGCGTAAGGATCGTCATGAAGCTAGCGGATTTTCTCGTAAACCTGACCTTGAATCTGATGAGGATGAAGAATATGAAAAAGACAGACGCAAGAGAAGTAAGTTACTTTTAACCATTGTTTTGACAGAATATGAAAAGTTTTAAAAAAAATGTTTTCATTTCTTACTCATTTAATTTGCTATCAATGGATGTGGTAACTCGCGTAAATCTGTTTGCACTTTACCCTGTTTTAATGCAGAACTTTCAGGCAGATATAATAAAACATTTTAGTCCAGGTATGCACCCATTTAAAAGCCCTAAATGTACTTTTATGTATTAGTTGAATATGTCTTTATATCAGCTCTCTGTATTCCCCTGTACAGGGGAACTCAGGACTCAACTGTAAGCCAATTGGCATTTGCTGAATGGAAGAGAGTGCAAAGAAATTTAGCTCATAGTTGTGGCACTGCTCCTACTCCTACCATTTACAGCCTGAGGCGGCGGGTCCTTGACCAAAGTGTATTGCTTTAACTATCCTAAAAAAAAAAGAGAGAATACATTTTAATTGCATCACCACAGGGTGGTACTGTGGTTGCACGTCTATAAAATTGTGCCACGTTTTAATTAATTGGTATACTGATTAGAAACCTTGAAGACGGACTTTATAGGCACTCCACTACACAAAGTTAAAAGTAGAAAATGTTATTACAAAAAAGTTAAAGAAATTGGACAAACCTTAATAAAACCTCATCACTATCAAAGAATTGCCTACATAACGGTCACATGACCAGCTGGTTTCTCTGGTCCTGATTGGATAGATTGATAGCAGTGCAGCCATTGGCTGGGGGACCGGTGCTGAGTCAATGGACGCAGCAGCAGGACACGGAGCGCACCCACACGAGTGCTCCGAGGGAGAGCGGCTCTCCAACGGGGCACTCCAAAAAGAGAAGGAGCGCCGCTGAGGGACCCTAGAGGAGGATCAGGGGCAATCTGTGCATAACCAACTGCAGAGGAGGGAAGTATGATGAATAAAAAAAAAACACCAAAGTTAGCACAGTTTTTTTTTTTTTTGTTTTTTTCTTATAATGTGAAAGATGTTACGCCAAGTAAATAGATACCTAGCATGTCATGCTTTAAATGCTTTAAAATTGCGCACACTTGTGGAATGTTGCCAATTTTGGAAAGTAGACACTCCAAGGAAATTTGCTGAGTGGCATGTTGAGCCCATTACGCAGAACCGTGCAGTGGCAACCAGGGCTGTGGAGTCGGTAGATAAATGTTCCGACTCCTCAGTTTTATGTACCTCCGACTCCTCTGTATTAATATGCAAATGTATTTTATACATTCCTTGAGGGAAAGAAACGCAACCTACCACAGGACTACTGGCTGGGAAGCCAACAGTCTACTGTATTGCACAGTTTAAGCAAAAGACAAACACAATGAAAACAATCAAGTGGCTGGATAGTAGCAGCAGGCATAAACATCAGGAACAGGATCTTTACCAGTTCAAAAATACAAACCACATTATTTGGTTGTTTTAGAACAAAAACAAAGCTTATCTATAATGAACCAAAAACAAAATCTGCAAAACCTAGAAATGGTTTATATTAATCTTGAAATGTAGTTATAGGCTTAGCAAATGCAAATCAATTCAATGTAGAGTTCTAAGGAAGAGAATTGCCTCTGCCAGATCCTCTTTCATAGAGGCTCCTAAGTCAGACTTTATTATTTTTAGGGCTGAAAATAATCTTTCGACACTGACTTGGGTGGGTGGCATTGCAGTAACTATTCTGGCCACATCACCAACGATCTCTGGATAAACAAGGATGGCTTCTTCAACAGTAAGTTTTGATGAGCGATCATACTTTTCAGCTTCGTTTAGTGCTTTATAAAACTCCTGTTGGAATTTTTTTATTTGGACACTTACTGGTTCTCTAACATGCGTTCCCTGTAAAAGCAGAACACAACACTATGAAAAGTATAAGTATTGCAGCTCCTAATTGTGCGTTGCGTGCCATATAGTGAAGCACATGAAAAGCATGCTTCTTCACGGTCACTTAACGTGTTCGTTTTGCGGTTACGTGAGGCACTGCATGCATTGGTCTTTATTCTTACAGTAGAGAAGTCATTAATTATAACTTTTTGTGAATTGGGACTTTTAAACTTGCTTTTTTTTTTTTTTTATTCCAATCTAAATTTAGTAGGAGTCGGTGCATTGTTTTCCGACTCCGACTCCAGGTACCCAAAATTTCCCCAGACTCCGACTCCTCGACTCCGACTCCACAGCCCTGGTGGCAACAAACAACATACATTATTTAAAAGCCTTTACAGGTTAACACTTTAGATTTACAAAGAAGGTCTACTGCTAGAATTGCTTCCCTCGATCTGACATTCGCGGTGATGCCTCACATGCATGGTGCAATTGCTGTTTACATACGACACAAGACCGACGCTTGTGTTCACCTTTGCACACGAGCACGGGGGGGAAAGGGGTGCTTTATTTTTTTTATTTAACATAATTTTTATTATCACAGTGAATATAAATATCCCCTATGATGGCAATAGCACCATGCTTGTGCTTTCATCCACCAGTCTCTGCTGACATCTGATTCAAATCAGCAGTGTTCTCCTCTGGGGATAAAAGAGAGGGCTGGCGTGGTGCTGGTAATCGCTTTCCTCCTTTAAATCGCTTATTCCCATGGGATAAAACCTGATCATCTCGCCAGATATGATGGATATGCAAAAGAAGGAAGGCAGAATCAAATTTATTTTTTTTTTTTTTTGTAGCAGCTATTTTATTCAAAATTTGTTTACACCACTTAATTTCCCGAGTTTGTGCAGATTGATATTCATGCACTTATGCATTTATGCACTTACACTATTGCCAGAGGGGGGCTGAGGCTGTTATTAGGGTTGAGAGTAGGGTTGTCCCGATACCACTTTTTTGAGACCGAGTACAAGTACCGATACTTTTTTTTTCAAGTACTCGCCAATACCGATACTTTTTTTTATTTAATGTCATGTGACAGTGGCAGTATTTTTTTTTTTTTTTTTTTACAATTTTTTTTTTTTTTTTTTTTTTAGGGGGGGGGGGGGTGAATTGTCAGTGTGTTTTTTTTTTTTTATTTTTTTTTTACATTTTATTTATTTTTTAATATTTATTGCAATTTTTTATTTTAATTTTAATCAGCCCTGTTGGGGGGCTTTGGTGAGATTTCAGGGGTCTTAACAGACCTCTGGCATCTCCCCTTTAAGACAGAGAAAGGGACTAGGGAAACAGATTCCCCAGTCCCTTTCTCAGCAGCCTCAGCTGAAATGAATGGAGGGAAGCTCCTCCATTCATAAACTGAAGCATCGTAAATACAGGAGGTTACGATGCTCAGTTATATGAATGAACAGAGTCGGTGACCACCGACTCTGTTCATTCGGAAAAAGTAGGAGCCGGGCTCAGCGGCTCCTACCTCCGCTCTCCCCCTGACAGATTGAGGGGGAAGAGCGGCGGGGACGGGGGGGGGGGGGATGGATGGAAAGAGAACTAGATGGACGGGGGGGGGGGGGGGGGGGGAGAGAGAACGAGACGGACGGACGGGGGAAGAGGAGGAGAGAACGGCATGGACGGAAGGGGGAAGGGGAGGAGAGAGAACGGCACGGACGGGGGGGGGGGGTGAGAGAGCAGCACGGACAGAGGAAGTCAACAGAAGGGGGGGTGGGGAGACAACACTGACCATGGGGGAGAGAAGATTTGCAACTCCCCTGCCTGCCCGCTCAAGTATCGGGTGAAGCATCGGGAGCATTTCCCCGAGTACAAGTACTCGGGGAAATGCTCGGTATCGATACCGATACTAGTATCGGTATCGGGACATCCCTAGTTGAGAGGCAGAGTGACGAACTGAACACATTTTAAGCAGCTCCTTCGGGGGTATCGCTACTCTTGTGTAATAATTGTCCACGTACAAGTGGTACCCCTTTCCGAATAAGGGTGACACCAAGTCCCAAACAATCTTAGCGCTGCTCCCTATGTAGTCTGGGCAGTTGAGGGGGTGGTGCGTGCTGTCTTTTTTTTTTTGTTTTTTTTTCTCGTAAACCATAAAACGCCATGTATAGCATGTTGCCCTGTCACAGAACTTGTACAACTTGACCCCATATCTGGCATGCTTGCTGGGGAGCTACTGTTTGATAGACAAGCGGTCAGAAAACTTAATCGGGGACCCATCAACGCAGACAACTTGATCGGGATTAAACAAGGCTGTAATCTGTTGGTTGAAGTGGTTTATGAGGTGCCGGATTTTGTGGAGTCGATCATATCCAGGGTCACCCCGAGGACGATAGTTCATTATCATTGAAATGCTCGTATCTAGTCCTGCTCATGGAAGCAGAGAACACGGGCATGTGGTGAAGTGGGTCAGTGGACCAATATGACCACAACTCACCCATTAGGAGGCAAGGGTTCGGGAACAGTTATAGGCTTCCAAGCAAATTCTCTCTGGCAAGGGTCAAATTTGGGATTTTACAGCGATAAATTGACCTGTAGAGATCTTCCATGAAAAAACAGCTCGTAAAAGTCAAGGGTAATAAAATCCCCTGTTTCCACCTGAATTCTGGGTTGGCCAGTGAATGGGGGCAGTGCAGGTGCTACAGAAGTGGTGGGCTCCCAATCAGGATTGCCATATGCAGCGGGAAGGACACTATGGACTCTACGGGCCTGTCTTTGAACTCTTGGTGGCTGCGGGGCACTACTTGTGCTATCCAACACACCAGCTTGTACTGCACTTATGGGACTCGCCATGTCACCAAGTGATACTTCAGTGCTGGTTTGTCTACGACCAGGGTATACTAGGCCGCTGGTGCTTACCAATTCAGCAGAAGGTTGAGAAGCACTAGTAATGGCTCTCTGCTCCATACAAGAGCCCTGTGGTTGTTGCACCTCAACAGAACGAGTACACCTGACCTTATCAGGGACCACTACTCCTTCATCAGAGCTATCTGTCAGGGTGCCGCTGCTTCCTACGGGTTCGTATTGTGAGCCTGGATCTGACAGTGAGGCTTCCCCTTCGCTCTCATGTGTCATGCTCAGCAACGTGTAGGCCTCTTCACTAGTGTATTTATAGGTACCGCTAGCGTAACTCAGACAACATGTTCCCACCGATTACTGTCACAAGGGATGTTTACATTCCTTGTGACGGTAATAAAAGTGATCAGAATTTAATTTTTTTTTTAGGGGTACCATAGTTTGTCGCCATTCCGCAAGTGTGCGTAATTTCAAAGCATGACATGTTCAGTACTGTATCTATTTACTCTACGTAACATCTTTCACATTGTCCTAAAAAATTGGGCTAACTTTACTGATTTTTTTTATTTTTTTTTTCATATAATTTTTTTTTCCCGTGTGTGTGTGTGTGTGTGTGTGTGTGTGTGTGTGTATATACACACACACACACACACACACACACACACACACACACACACACACACACACACACACACACAGTACAGACCAAAAGTTTGGACACACCTTCTCATTCAAAGAGTTTTCATTATTTTCAGGACTATGAAAATTGTAGATTCACACTGAAGGCATCAAAACTATGAATGAACACATGTGGAATTATACATAACAAAAAAGTGTGAAACAACTGAAAATATATTTCATATTCTAGGTTCTTCAAAGTAGCCACCTTTTGCAGCAGACACATCTCTAGAACTGTAAGAGGAGACTGTGTGAATCAGACCTTCATGGTAGAATATCTGCTAGGAAACCACTGCTAAAGAAAGGCAACAAGCAGAAGAGACTTGTTTGGGCTAAAGAACACAAGGAAT